>NC_079215.1:40225628-40375628 GCF_029633865.1 Lampris incognitus | reverse complement strand
CTTTGTATGGAACATCTGCTCCACTGTACTCTTCACCTCTCCACCTGAGCATGAGTAATCTTCCCTCTATTGATCCTCCATTAAAGCACCACAACTTTCCCAAGAACAGATGTCAGAGGCGGGCATCCCAGTGATAGATGTTTTTAATAAAAATGCAATAAGGAGAGAGAGGAGGTGGGCGAGGATGAGGATAAGGAGCTTTAAAAAAAACAAAAAACATCCCACTCTTCAGATGGAAGGGAAACTCGAAGGTAAATTCTGTTAGTGTAGTTCTGTGAGTGTGTGTTTGTGTGCATGTTTAAGTGTATATGTTATGTACTTGGCAACTTGGCAGCCGATTTCACGAGTTTCTGCTTTCCTGTTGTTATTGGTGAGAAAACTTTTACAGCTGTATTTCAAGAATCTTAAGATTTGACAAGACAAAGCATCCATACATCTGTTTTCCTGTCCGTGTGAACTTGCGTGTGTGAGAGAGTGAGAGAGAGTGTGAGAGTGAGTGAATGAGTAAGAGTGTGAGTGAGTGAGAGAGTGAGAGAGTGAGTGAGTGAGCGAGACAGTGAGCGAGTGAAATGTGCTGTATAAATAAATAAAGTTGACTTGAATGAGTGGGGGGGGAGAAGATTAATTTGGCTCCCTAACTTGGACTGCATTTTGTCCCAGGCTGAGGTTACTATGCAGAGCTCCGATGAGTTCTTTTGTGGAGTCATTGGAGATTTATTGCATCTGCGACCTAACTGGCAGATGGAGACAATGATGAAAAGATATCAGATAAAATATGTCCAGATTTAATAATCCATGTAGGATTATAATAGGATGTGAGCATTTCAGCGGAGTATTTATTGTGCAGGTTTGAATTTGAAAGAGACGATAGAGTGAGAAGGAGAGAAGAAGAAGAGCGAGGCAAAGAGGAAGATATCAGAGACAAGGGAAAGGAGAAAATAAGGAGGGAGCAAATGAGTAAAACGGAGAGACAGAAAAGGCAGATAGAGATTGGGAGAGAGAGAGAGAGAGAGGGTGATTGTAAGGGCAGATTTGAAGTAGAATGGACATTATCTCTCAGGTCAGCATAAGAGGGAAGAAAAGGACACACGCACGCATGCACACACACAGATTCGCGCACACGCACAATACACTGACCCACGCACACACATGTAAACACGCACTGACGCACGCATGCCCCCCCCCCCCCCCCACACACACACAGTATTACAATGTGAAAATCCTGAAACCCGGATTTTAACTGGAGTGCACTTTGCTAGCATGTGTCGGGTGGCTTTCTGCTAATTCGCAGTGATGTATTTATCCAACTGATACATACTACATGTATCAGCCCGTGCATGAATGAGAAAGACATACAAATGAATAATAAATCATTGGCAGTTGTACATTTTTAATTGATTCTTCGCAAGTGCAAACAGAATGGAGATTGTGAGGCTGCAAAGGCTCCCTCCGGGAACCAGTTTGATTTTCTTTTATCCAATAATTTGTTTAATTCTACTGAAGTTGGAATTAAAAAAAAAAGCAAAAGAAAGACGATGTGATTAATATTTAACAACGAGTGTTTGTGGCGTACAATATGTCAGTGAGCCTTTCTGATTGTAGGTTTTACTCTGGTGGCAGCCTTTTCAGTCATCTCTCTCTGACCGCTGAGCTCATTAATGTCGCCATCTTTGTTGCTGGTAATGTTAGCGCCATTGCCATGGTAACAGTCATTGTGATCGTCATTATTATTGTTATCCTTCATCTTCCTCGTTTTTACCCTCTGTCTCTTAGGCCTATTAACCCAGGCAGACAGCCATGTTCTGCTCAGCCAAGCAATCCCAGCAGTACAGCATGTTGGTTTCACAGGCTGCCCATTAGCCACCGATAGCGACTAGCTACCCGACGAGCTGCTAGTTTGAAAATGCCTCTGGTAGCTCTTGGTAGCTTGCGCCAGTCCTGGCAAGGCAAGTGATGGTTGGCCTTTCTTGATTATTTCTAGTTTTTCCTGAAAATGCAATCTAGAAAATTTAGTTTCTATTAAGTCAGCCACACGGTCTTCTTCACTGACTCCCGCCATTTCACTGCTCTCTAAATCCTTCATTGACATTCTGTCGTCTCTTTTTTCCCCTTGCTCACTCACTGAGGTAAGGTGCTAGAGGGGTAGCACCTTACCTGCAAGGGCCCTTTGGCTAAGGACGATGTCCCCACTGATAGATCTGGTCCTCCTGCATGCCTGTATGGTACTTCCCATGGTGCCCAGTCCAGCCAACACACTGGGATAGGAGAAGGGAACTTTGATTTCAAATCCACCTGCTGCCTTGTGGGTTGATGCCTCTTTAGGCAAAGGCTAGGAGAAAGTAACTCTGAATTCAAATCCCTGGGCACAGTCTACCCAGCTGTCAGTACCCGGAAAGGGTAAACCATGGTGGCTCCGGTCAGTCAACTTGACAGCAGTTCCGGCAACCGGCAGGTCGGTTTGTCAGCTCGGCAGCAGTTCTGGCAAAACGCAACAGGATTCTTCTGCAGCCGTCTCAGCTACAATGTGCCACCGAACAACAGGAAATCTTGCCAAGGGACACTATAGAGTACCACACAGTGTCGTCATCTAGGGTGCAGCCTCACATTTGAATATGGCGATAGTGAATCATTACTATCTTTGTATTAAATTGTGTATTACTCGTTTCGGTTGAAGGTGTATATATATATATATATATATGTGTGTGTAACATGCATGGATAAGTAGACACGTTAGCCCTTGGCCAACGGGTCGGACCTTTTAGTTGAGTGGTTAGTGGTGTCTCCTGCAATGCGGGAGCTACGGGTTCGCGTTCCGGCTGTGGCAGTTCCTGTGGTTGCCCCCCTGAATTCGCTACATTGGTGTCAGAAGTGGGATGGTGAGATCGTGAAGGACCGTGAGGCCATCGGAAGCATTTCCCGAAGGAGGGGGGTAGTGTAACGTGCATGGATAAGTAGACATGTTAGCCCTTGGCTAACGGGTCGGACCCTGTAGTCAATTGGCTAACGTAGTCGCTTGCGGTGTGGGAGCCACGGGTTCGTGTCCCGGCTGTGGCGGTTCCCAACTGCCTCCTGAATTCGCTACATTGGTGTCAAAAGTGGGATACGTGCGGACACGCTTTCCTGAAGGAGGGGGTAGTGTAACGTGCATGGATAAGTAGACACGTTAGCCCTTGGCTAACGGGTCGGACCCTTTAGTCGAGTGGTTAGCGACATATTCGTCCAAGTTTATAACGATGATCTAGAAATTATTGCTATTATTTCAATGAATAGAAAAAATTAAAAAACGTTTATAAGGACTACAAAAAATATTTTTTCTTGAGTATTCACTGAATACCTGGTCTGAAGCCTACCGTCCACATGTCCTGCACATTAACCTTTGACTTGCTGCTGTCCAGCCGTCCCATTACAAACACCACACAGGGGTGGTGACAGATATAACTTTGAACAAGAAATAGTTCAAGAGTTCATTCCATACAAAAATACTACATTCAATGCTGGAAAAACATCCTCACCTGAGATTCATTTTTCAATCTTCCCTAAACACAAATAAGATAATCCAGACTGTAGTTAAATAGGACTCACACTTTTTTTATCTTTTTTTTTTTTAACTTTTGGAGTGTGTGTGTGACTTTGTTTTACTGATAGGATTGAGATGGAACATAGGCCATGCATGTGAAAACTAATTAATCTAAATTTAGCTAAATTTTAATCTGATTACATGGCTTTAACTGATAGTAGGATTATTCATAGCTTTAAGAAAAACAGGTATTATTTGATCAGTTCGTACATAACAAAACAAACTTAACAGAGTAAAGAGCAGAATTTAAACCTGCAACATTGAAAATGTAAAGAAAGGACCTATGTATCATAGTCCATCAGACGGCCCCAATGTAACCAGATATTATCAATGCAACCAGATATTATTAGTGCTACCAGATATTATAAACCAGTGTTCAGCATCCCTGGCTGCAGCCTAATCGCAGGTCCAAGGACAAAGAAATGATATGGGCTGTATGCATTGATGGATCTAACATCTCCTCATTCAGTTGAACAGTATGGGGTCTAGCCTGCAGAGAGGTCAGACTAGGTCTCTCCGTCATTCTTTATGACCTCAGCACTGTTGAGTTATACATACATGATGTAAGTGTAGTTTATATAATGAACACACACACACACTCACAACACAAAATGCCAGATTCAATATAATCTGTCACAGTGTCCACACACACACACACACAACAAGAAGGTCCTGGGTTTGAGCCCCGGGGTAGTCCAATCTTGGGGGTCATCACGGGTCAAGTCAATTGTATTTATAAAGCCCAATATCGTCCTCTGTGTGGAGTTTGCATGTTCTCCCAGTGTCTGCGTGTGTTTCCTCCAGGGGCTCCAGTTTCCTACCACAGTCCAAAGACATGTAGGTCAGGTGTATCAGCCGTACTAAATCGTCCCTAACAGGGCTCCTGATGGCGACTAAAATGGTCACCAATGTGACTAGCTTTTTAATTTTGCGACCATTTTTTTTCTTTTGCCAGTCGCCAGTGGCCACCATTACCTACAAGCAAAAATAAATAAATAGATAAATAAAATAGAAGTGGCCATCCGTTTTGGTTGTGTACTGAACTCTCATCTCCTCTTGCGCCTGCGTCTACCTGACCTATCGCGTGAACTGTGTGGTTTCCAATACATAAACTTCTCAACACTCCTGTCCTGCGGTGGTTGAAGCAACGGCTGTACAGATGAACAGAAGCAGTGGTTGAAGATAGTATAACGTTGTGGAAATTGCAGGAAAGTAGAGACGGACAATTTCTCTCATTGACTACACAAATGCGTGTGTCATTTATTTTTCTGTACAAAATCACAATGCGAGCAACATGGCGCTGCTCCAACAATCCTAGTCCTCACTCTGCCCTGTCAACCCGGAAACCCTTTCTTAAAGGGCCCGTGTCTACCTATCACAGAATGTCAACCAATTACGGATTACGGTGAATTGTGCCCATATAGTCCGCTACATATGTCCCCCCAGAATTCACCATAGTAAGAAGGAAAAAAAAGAAAAAGAAAAGTAAATTTGGAGGGGGGCAGATGGCCCGGCCGCAACAGCTTCGCCGAACAGGTACGGGGGCCGGGGTGCCTACAGGAGGGGCCTTAAGGACCCTGCAGCGGTGTGTGGGTAGTGCGGGTGGTGGAGGAAACTTCGGGGCCTTGTTGGGGGGTGGGGGCAGGGTAGGAGGGCACCCCTGCCGTGGGGGCTGCACAAGTCCAACAGGTCGGTCCAAGTCCAGGTGAGCCAGTTTGAGGCGATCTAATGAAATGTGCTCTGGTTTTTTGCTGACTTCCACGGCAAAGTGCTTGTTTCTGGTCTTCAGGGCGTGGAAAGGCCTGTCGTAGGGCGGCTGCAGGGGTCCATGGTGGGCATCGTCATGGATGAAAACATATTCTGCCGACTGCAGACTTGGGATGTGAGACTGTGGGAGGCCGCGTTGCGAAGTGGGGACCGGTGCAAAAGCTCTGGCATTATCAAGGAGCGTGGTCCGTTGATGGGCTGCAGACCAGGGAGCTGTGGTGTTGGGGACAAAATCCCCTGGGACCCGCAGCAGCTGTCCGTAAACCAGTTCAGCTGATGAGGACTGGAAGTTCTCCTTAGGGGCGGTCCTGAGGCCCAGTATGACCCATGGGAGCCTGTCGACCCAGCTGTTATCCTTGAGGCTGGCTCAAAGAGCGGCCTTCATAGAATGATGAAACCGCTTGCACAACCCATTGGCCTGTGGGTGGTACGTGGTGGTGTGGTCGAGCTTCACCCCTATGCCCTCTGCGACTGCGTTCCAGAGCTCAGAGCTCCATTTTGTTTTTTCAGGTAATTTTTTTCAATTTTGCTATTGAAGTTCGACCATGTCTCTGAAGTTTAAATTGTTTAAAAATAGTATTATAGTTGTTAAAATGTTAATTTTGATGTCAGTCGTTTCCTAACAGACATACTATCATATTCAATGCGTTATCTCAATTGGGTATTTATCTTGACAGAATATAGAGTTTAAAAACTGGCGGTCATTTTGACTGCCCATGGTCGTTTTAGGAAGGTGTGAACTCCCAGTCGTTCTAGTGTTAAATCAGCTGGGCTACAAGAGTTCGCCTGGTTATGTTATGACAAGCGGAAAACATAACTGCACATTTTGTGCTCAAGTAGGACAAGAGATTGCTGGTAAACCGGAGTTTATTACCAGTTCGAGTCACATTTAAAAAAGAAACCGTGAAGAAGTGGGGTGACAGTAAAAAAAACATAAGAACACCAGGGATTGTGTCATTGCTCAGTCTAGTGATAGTCGCAGAAAAAGAAATGAAGGAACTGAAAATAAAATTCAACGTAACCTACATGATTGCAGTGGAAGAAATACCATTCACAAAGTTTAGCTCTCAGATTCTAGTGATGAAGAATACCATGGATGTGTCAAAGACATATGATAATGATATAGAATGTGCAGAGTTTTTAGGTTGCATTGCAGATGAATTGAAAAGCAGTGTGCTAGCAGAGGCTTTAAAGGCAAATTACATCTGTTATAACTGATTGTGGAACAGATGTCTCAGGTAAAGACAATGTTATTGTATATTGTAGGCACTTATCTGATGGAACAGCTGTGACCCGTCTAGTAGGGTTGGCCAAACTTGATCACAGTCATGCAGAAGGAACCCTAAATACTATCAAGTCGCTGCTTGAAAAGGCAGATACACCCAATCCAAACTGGTGGGTACACAGAATGAGTGCTTTTGGAGCAGATGGTGTAAGTGTTAACATGAGTACAACAGGGAGAGTAGGGGCACATTTCAGAGGTGATGTAGGTGAACTTATCCTGTCCTTTCACTGTCTACCTCATCATTTGGGACTGGCAATGCTAAGCACTCAAAGGTCAGTGCCAATGATTGAGAAAGTCTATGACCTTTTGTGGCTTGTGTTGAAAACATGTCACTTCAGTCCTAAAAGCAAGCGAGAACTTAAGGCAGTAGGTGCAGAATTGGGCTGTACAGTACGAAACCCTTCGGCTGTTAAAACCTAGCGCTGGCTGCCACACATTTATCGGGCACTCTTGGTTTTCCTTCAGTCAAAATATGCAACAGGGCAGGGCCAATACACTGCTGTGCATCATCACATGGAGCACCTTGCAGCCACATCCAAAAACACTAACATAAAGGGAAAGGCCAAGCACATTGTGCTGCAAATGAGAAGCCTGTCTTTTGTTGCCTTCTATCACTTTTTGCATGATCTTTTTTCAGAGGTCTCAAAACTCAGCCTCACACTTCAGAGAAATTCTCTGATCCTCCCACAAGCGGTTGCAGCTGTTGGGAGTTGTCTGGAGATGGTTAAAAAGTTGAAGGTAAAGTCGTTGAGGGTAGGGAAGCTACAGGAATTCTTGCAGCACATAGGGAAAGATTCTGAAGGTACAGAGAAGCAGGAAGTTCTGCCAGTAAGCAAGGGTGGAGAGCTGCAAGTAACCCCACTGTCATAACTTTCCAAAAATGTTGAACTTAAGGGCCCTCAAAGTCATGCCACATTCACAAATGATCTGAATGCAGTCATTGATAAAACCATTGGTATTACTGTTAAAGAACTAGAGAGAAGATTTGGAAACATGCTGATGAATGTTACAGAGAAAGGACATTCAAAGGGATGCAGTCATTGATAAAACCATTGGTATTACTGTTAAAGAACTAGAGAGAAGATTTGGAAACATGCTGATGAATGTTACAGAGAAAGGACATTCAAAGGGATCAGGGGTTATTGGGTCCTTTTCAGTGTTCTGTCATGATGTATGGTGAGGAGCAGACTGACACATTTGTGAATTGGTACAGAGAGCTCTTGACAAACAGTGGATGCGATGAATGGAGAATGCTGAAAGCATCATTGAAAGGTCAGTTCATGGATAAGACATACACTGAGTTATGGAAAGTGATGCTAAGGAAGGAGCCATTCTGCACAGATTTTAAGAACATTCTTCACTTATTTGAAATTATGCTGGTGCTTCCCATATCTGCAGCTCAGTGTGAAAGAGGATTCTCAACACAGAATAGAATCAAGTCAAAAGTGTGCAGTTCCCAAGTGGTACAACACGAAAGACTTGGGGGGGGGGGGTCAGTACTGAGGGCCCCCTCACCTGAGCAGTTTGACCCAGAGCCCAGTGTGAAGCGCTGGTTGTCTGTAAGCAAAAGAAGGCACAGATCTGACTACCCTGGCTGGCCAAGTGGTGGTGGGAGATATGGACTCGGAGTAGGAAACAACTAATTGTACATATTTGAATGAAAAAAGTAGATAAATAAAAGAAAACTGGACATTTAATTATTTATGGTTATATGATTGCAGTATATTTAACATTGCACATATTGTGTATGTAAAGAATACATTGTCTAGGCCAGCGTTTCTCAAACCACTCTTGGAAGACCACTTGTCCTGCATGTTTAAGATCTCTCCCTGCTCCAACACAGCTTGACTCCAATGGTCAAACTGTTTATGAACTCTTGAAGCTGCGTAATAACAAACTGATCATTTAAATCGGCTGTGTTGGAGCAGGGAAAAATCTAAAACATGCAGGACAAGTGGTCCCCCAGAGGAGGTTGGGGAAACGCTGGTGTAGACTATGAAAGGCAGAGCAAACAAAGGCAGACAGTACGAGGCAGCCCTTTAACAATGCAGTATATGACGTCACTATATTTTGGCTCATGAAATTTTGATTTGGCTCCTAAATATTTCGGGTTTAGGCCTAGATTTATTTATTTATTTATTGCTTGGAGCCCTGCCTAGGTGTGTGTGTGTGTGTGTGTGTGTCTCAGCCCTGTGATGGCCTGGTGGCCTGTCCAGGGTGTCTCCCCGCCTGCCGCCCAATGACTGCTGGGATAGGCTCCAGCATCCCATGACCCTGAGAGCAGGATAAGCGGTTTGGATAATGAATGAATGAATGTGTCCACACAATAAGAGAAGCCACCATGATTACAACAAACATCAGCTGCTTTTTCACAGTCAGGTTGTTATCCATTTGTTATCTCTCTCTCTCTCGCTCTAGTATTAATGAATGTACATTCTCCCACCGCGTGCTTATCGAGTCCGTTTACTCACAGTTAATTACCTCCGTGTTGCTGAACAGATGGCCACCTCATTCTGGTAATTGCTTTTGAGGAGTCGGCTTTAATTCTACTCAACTCAATATGTTTGTCCCCCTGTGGTGATGCTTCAGACTGATAACACCGACATCGGGTCACTCCTCACCTCCTTGTAATGAATTCAAACCTGCATTTTCCTCCTGCTCATGTGCACAACGCACTAATCACGATGCAATAAATATAAGCAGGTGTTTAATTTTCCAACCCGAGTTTCAACCTGGACTGACTGACAGCTGCAGCGTCATGTCCTGCTGACACTGCAGTGTCTCCATCCATGTGCAGCCCTTCTTCCCCCCCTTTTTCTCTGCAATTGTACTTGGGAAATGACCTCACTCTTTCGAGCTGTCCTGGTCGCTTCTCCACCCCCTTTGCCGATCCAGGGAGGGCTGCAGACTACCACATGCCTCCTCCGATACATGTGGTGACACCAGCCGCTTCTTTTCACCTGACAGTGAAGAGTTTCACCAGGGGGATGTAGCACGTGGGAGGATCATGTTATTCCCCCCAACAGGTGCCCTGACCGAGCAGAGGAGGCGCTAGTGCAGCGACCAGAACACATACCTACATCCGGCTTCCCACCTGCAGACACGGCTAATTGTGTCCGGACGCCCGACCAAGCCGGAGGTAACACGGGGATTGGAACTGGTGATCCCTGTGTTGGTAGGGAACGGAATAGATCGCCACACTACCCAGACGCCCATGTGCAGCACTTTTTTTTTTTTGGCTTATCTTTTCAAAAGTGAATATCAACTGCCAGTGGTTAAATGCATATCAGAATAGCGTCTTACCACTCTTTGCATTCAATATATAAAGCTATCATAGAGGATGTAGCAATTCACCTGAATTAAGGCAGGGGGGTAGTCATAAGGAAAAAATGTTTGACTATTGACTCGTCAGTGCTGCACCGCTTTAGCTCTATGTAAAAAGAAAAAAAAGTAATATTGGTGGAAAATCCCCAGACCCTAATGCCGAGTTTGTTGAAAAGAGAATTTTTGATCAGGGGGAGAGCAATTTGTATTAATTACAAGACGTGTACACTCTGGCGTCGTCCTGTCAAGTAATGTATGGGGAAGCGCAGAAACTGAAACGCATAAATAATGTCGATACACAGTGTGAAGGAAAAAAAAAATAGTGAATATCTGGGGGCAAGCTCCGAAATGTTTCTTGAAATTGTGTTATGTCCCATTTTTCTCTCTAAGCTAGTTACATGAAAGTTAACGCATATATACATTCCAATGAGGAAAAATACCTTTTTCATCATAAAATTGATACAGTCCCCCCCCCTTTTTCTTCCCAATTGTGGTAGGCAATGGAATAGACCGCTACGCCACCCAGACGCCCTGCTATTAAAATTAAGCTGATGTAACATGTATAAATGTTCATAACAGTGAGCCCTGATACACGTTTCTACTACTGCTACATGAAGGACCAAATAAGGAGGAAGGGTAGGAGCTGGCCCTAAGTGATAAGGACGGGGGATCAATACTGTATAATTTGACAATCCAGTCTGATTGGGCTCAGCAATGTTCACAGGTAATACAGCAAATGCCATCAAAGTCTGACATTTCCTTCTGCACGAGTCCTTGGACCAGGGTTGACGTGTGAAGACGGACAATCACTCTGAATGGTGATCTCAGTGCTACGGCTCTGACGTTGCACCTGGACCCCGGGTGTATATGTCACCACTAGTGATGGTTCCGGCCTATTTATCAACCCGGTGACACGGTTCACAGCATCCCCAAAATACACACACAGGGCAGGTAGGTATAATAGTACTAACTTTATTAACAATATTTCATTTCATACATTTAACAATTCATAAAACACTACATCTGACAAATTTATAACAGCACTGTAAGGAAGCCCTTCCCGCACCCCTAGCTAAATAGCTCCCTGCTGCCTACTCGTCAGCCCTAATGAGCACCCCCACTGCCCGGACCCCACACTCCAAGAACATATAGGTATAAAATCAAATCAGATTAAGGTTACTTTTGCTATTGCACCCCAAACATTAGCAAACCACTACATACACATGGAAACCAACCAGGTCAACTAACTCCCCCTCTAACCAGGGAACACTCCACTCTAGTCACCTCCGACGCAGGGAGCACTCGCATAATCCCACAATGAATCCTAGTGCACTAGGGTACTTGGAAGGCTTAAGGCCCGGGCCGCTGCAGCGTCCACTCCACCACTGAGCTCGGCCAGCAGAGGCTAACTATCTAGTAGGCTATTGGGCGCCAGCTTAACCTACACAGTGGACATGCATACATAACATAAAATAAATAGTTCGTTCGGTCGGCCTGCTGCCGACCGAAATTAAAATATGTCCAATGGACTATAGCCCTGATACTTATAATAAGGGTCTCACTCATATTAATGTCTCTCCTTTCCTTGGTAAAGCGCTTGGTTCCCTGCGCGACGAGGTCCCTCCGACTCCCCGTGGCGCGCTCTGTTGACTGGGCCGTAGGCTATGCTGTGGATCCGGTTCGGGGACGGGTCTCTCCGGCGTTATCCAGGCGGTTGGCGGAGGAAGACAGAAACAAAACACAATTCAACCACTGGTTCTAGCTACAACAGAGAGTTCCAGGCTAGCCATACGATTCTCCCGGCGTCAGATCAACCATAGACAAGGATAGGCACTTATCTGGAAGGAGGGGCGAACGAATCCGAGCCTCTCCGTTGATGCTTCCAGGCCTCTGATGGACTCAGCTCCGTGGCTGCTGCCGTCCGGTTCACGTCCTCGCTGCTTCAGCCTCAGAGTCCTTTTGTCTGTCAGTTGCTGCCAATTATGCCAGGTGCCACACCTGACGCTGCTCAAGTTAATTAGGGCAACGAGCACAGGTCGTTAGGCGTGAGGCAACTCCTCCTTGTTCAGTTCAGACAGTCCAGTTATAAAATGTCCGTACAAAACACCTTTAAACCAATGCTGTCCAATTGTCCATACCCATCACATTATACTCAGCAATTGTTAATACATACATGTCAATAGAATTAGTTACCTTCCCCACTCATATTGGAAAGTTCACTCCCACTTCCCTACCCTGGTTCCCCCTAGCGACATATACAGGCATGATGTACTGTACTGCAACAACCTGTGGTCGCCTGTGGGCCTGTGCCCATCAACACAATCGGACTTGTACTATATCCTATAAGAAATGCTAATAGCTGCGTGGACGTTATTTTAATCACAAGATTTAAAGGGTGTAGAAATTGTTTCTCAAACTGAGTTGAGTGGTCTTTTGCATCTCAATTTCCATAAGGGTTAAAATTCTTTACTTTGTCTTTCTCTTTTAAAGTGAAAATTGACTCCTAGGTGCACTTACAAATACAAAAGCTCTGATAGGAATTATTTCTGGAATTATGTATGCCTAGTATTGTTTGGTATAGCTAGGGGGAGACAGCACTGTATGTATGTATGTGTGTATGTATGCATGCAGGCATGTATGTATGTACAGTGGTACTTGAAAGTTTGTGAACCCTTAAGAATTTTCTATATTTCTGCATAAATATGACCTAAAACATCAGACTTTCACACAAGTCCTAAAAGTAAATAAAGAGAACCCAATTAAACAAATCAGACAAAAATATTATAATTGGTCATTTATTTATGGAGGAAAATGATCCAGTATTACATATCTGTGAGTGGCAAAAGTATGTGAACCTTTGCTTTTAGTATCTGGTGTGACAAAGTGCAGCAATAACTGCAACTAAATGGCCTAAATAGCCTTCTGGCTTGTCCATGTGATCTTTAGCAAACTGCAGATGGGCAGCAATGTTCTTTTTGGAGAGCAGTGGCTTTCTCCTTGCAACCCAGCCATGCAAACCGTTGTTGTTCAGTGTTCTCCTGATGGTGGACTCATGAACATTAACATTAGCCAATGTGAGAGAGGCCTTTAGTTGCTTAGAAGTTACCCTGGGTTCCTTTGTGACGTGGCTGACTATTACACGCCTTGGTCTTGGAGTGATCTTTGATGGTCGACCACCCCTGGGGAGGGTAACAGTGGTCTTGAATTTCCTCCATTTGTACACAATCTGTCTGAGTGTGGATTGGTGAAGTCCAAACTCTTTAGAGATGGTTTTGTAACCATCAACAACAACACTTTTTCTGAGGTACTCAGAAATCTCCTTTGTTCTTGCCATGATACACTTCCACAAACATGTGTTGTGAAGAGCAGACTTGGATAGATCCCTGTTCTTTCAATAAAACAGGTGCCCACTCACACCTGATTGTCATCCCATTGATTGAAAACACCTGACTCTAACTTCACCTTCAAATTAACTGCTAATCTTAGAGGTTCACATACTTTTGCCACTCACAGATATGTAATATTGGATCATTTTCCTCAATAAATGACCAAGTATATTTTTGTCTCATTTGTTTAACTGGGTTCTCTTTATCTACTTTTAGGACTTGTGTGAAAATCTGATATGGTTTAGGTCATATTTATGCAGAAATATCGAAAGTTTTAAAGGGTTCACAAACTTTCAAGCACCACTGTATGTATGTATGCATGTATGTATGTATGCATGTATGATATGATTTTGATATACTTCAATGATCCTGTAGAGAAATTACGCTCTGCATTTAACCCATCCTAGCTGTGTAGCTAGGAACAGTGGGCAGCCGCCGTGCAGCACCCGGAGACCAACTCCAGTTTGTCCCAGGAGTATTAACCCTAACATGCATGTCTTTTTGATGGTGGGGGAAACTGGAGCACCCGGAGAAAACCCACCGCAGTCACGGGGAGAACATGCAAACTCCACACAGAGGGCAACCTTGGATGACCCCCAAGGTTGGACAACCCCGGGGTTCATGCCATCATGCCGTATGTATGTATGTATGTAGGGCAGCACGGTGGTCCAGTGGTTAGCACTGTTGCCTCACAACAAGAAGATCCTGGGTTCGAACCCCAGGCTGTCCCAGGTCCTTTCTGTGTGGAGTTTGCATGTTGTCCTCGTGTCTGTGTTGGTTTCCTCCAGGTGCTCCGGTTTCGTCTCACCATCAAAAAGACATGCATGTTAGGGTTAATAATCCTGTCTGCGCCCCTGAGCAAGGCAATGGAAAGAAGAACCGGAGTTGGTCCCCGGGTGCTGCAGCTGCCCACTGCTCCTATACAATAGGATGGGTTAAATACAGAGAACAAATTGTATTGTAAGAATACAATGTCAAATAAAATGGCTTTCATATGTGTATGTATGTATGTGTGTATGGCCAAGTTTACATGTTAGACCAGGGAGTTGGTTGGGTGGGAACCATGTGGTGTCATTCAGCAACAGAGCCAGGGTTACAAAGTGGGCATCTCCCAACACAGATAATTCATTCAATAAGGCCGATGACACCCTTGGAAGGAACAGCAATAAGTTTCCCAGAACCACTCCCACTCCACATCCCATCTTCACCATCGAACCACTAAGCCCCATGTTTTTTTTGTTTTTTTTTAACAGCCTAATGGGAAAGCTGCTCATTCTGGCTTGAAACAACCCCACCAGTATGTCTGAAGCTATATTTCATAGGTCAGTATCATAGTTTGCTTTGTCTGCTTGAAATAAATGAAGTGAAATTAGTATGGGATCATAATTTTCCCCTGCTATGTATCTTTATAATCAACAAATCTGGTGGTTTAATATCGGGAACTCACTAGATAGTTATTTTGTTTCATCGTTATCCAGTTTTAATAGAAAAAGACATCGTGTTACTCTTGACCTTACGTGATCGAGTAAGAAAAAGCTCGTATCTCTCCGATGTTCTGATAACAATCAGTGCATGGGGATGCTCAAAAGGCTGCTTGTTCAAAGATTGACTCTAGCAGAATTCCATCCGTGTCCGCCTTGAATCATAAAACACAGACGTCTACCCTGGACTCGAGGTCTGTTTACGTGCGCTCTGACAGCACCGCATTCTGCAGGGTTTTGACAGGCTGCCTATTGTCAGCACGCAGTTGTTGTGCAACACTTCAGTCTCTGTCTGATTGTTCTGCAGATGTGGGCCGGCTGCCCTCCGGCTCCTCTGATGTGACGCTGGAATTCCTAGATTCCATGTCCATCTGTCTTCACTGGCTGGCGGCGGAGGCTGCCAGGGGTTAGATCTTATTTTCACGACTCAGAGTAAACAAGGCAATCGTGCCGAGCCAAGTTACTGTCGGTCGACCCGACAAGCAAAAGCTACGGGAGAGTGCGCTAAACTTAAGAGATGGAGCTATGGCTTTCTGTAAGCAACTGCAATCAGCGGTACCAAGATAGAATCAGCGGGGATGTGAGATGCAGGTCTAGTGCCATAAACAAGGTGTTGGGGGAAGCTATATCTAATCTTGCCGCTGTGTCCTTACTCAGAACACAGTCGGGTAAACAGCCATCTTCTCAGGGGGGCTCTTATGAAGGTCCTAAAATGGCCAGGGTCCCAAACATGGAGGAGTGGTACTGGCGGTGGGAGTTCAAAGGCAACGCAGCGGTCATGGGATTGAAGGGGGGGGGGTTAGGAGGGGGTGGGTTGGAATTAGAGCTCCTGTTGTCCCCAGCTGTCCTGTCCATGTCCTTCACCCCTCCCGACTGCAGGGCGGCCCCATGTCAGAAGGCCACCAAGAAGAAAGGAGTAAAGTGAGATGGCACTGAAGGAGGTCAAACAGCGGCTATGGACTTGAGGGGGTTTCGGGCTCAGATGAAGTTGATGTGTGTGTGTGTGTGTGTGTGTGTCTGAGTGTCTGTGCATTTGTTATTATGTGGGTTTTGTGACAGCACACTCTTTCGTCCACTACCTCCCCCCTTTTCTTTCACTCACACACACACACGCACACGCGCACACACACACACACAGGGACAGCTTGACCAGACATCCCTTTGGCCTCTGATATATTTATGCACTCCGAGCAGACCGAGCTCGGGGAGAGGGACCCACGAGATGCACCTGAGCAAATATTAACATCCTCCATAAGGAGCCTTTGATGTGGAGGGGCCAAGGCTAGGGGTCAGCACCCCTTGGTTTCAGCCAGAGCAGAGGGTCTGGCGAGTCAATAGAGGAATGAGAAGATACCGAAGAGCAGACGGGTCAGCTTCTCAGCTAGACGTGGGCAGGACAGGATGCATTTTGAGGTTAGCAGATTTGCATCCAAATGACAGGGTTATTCAATTAGATTTCCTTTGATGTGGCTGAAAAAGTATGGAAGTCGGCGTGACCCAGTAACCAGAAAACTCCCCTCCAAAAAACCCCTACATTTAATGCAAATTTAAATATTCAAATATCTAGGATGTACTATGCACAAGATGCACCGTCAGTGTTTAACATTTTTTATCGGGTCGTACATTTATGCAGGCCAGCCTCAGTGTGCATAACTCAGTGTCTCAACCTTCCTCTGAACTACTGTCGAAAGTTCATAAAACTCAACAGCATGCAAAAAAAAAAATCCACAACTTATTTGAAAGAGGAAAAAGATTAACTTCCAGGGACTTAAGTGTCTTCACCACTAAATCCATTTTCAAACGTTTGGGAGAGACTTAAGGGAAATAAATATATTAAGTCTTTCAAGGACCAGGCTAAGTGGTTTATCTGCTTTCATCTGCCACCGTTATGTGGGGACTAATCCTGCCTTGTGTTTTCACTGCAGAAAACCGGGGCCCCTCTGAAGTATATTAAATAGAATAGATTAGCGCCTCCAAAAGTCACAGGGTGGCATTTCAGAATCTATATTGTTGTGGGCGCCATGAAGAAGAGTTTGGCATTAGTCGCTATCTGCACTCAGTTTTTGTCTTTTGGTGTGTTGCTGACATCTGAGCTCTCGCCAAAACGAGCACACTATTCCAGGATTGTTCCCAATAAGAAGCCGTGGATTGTCTTTGGCAGCCAGGTCCGTTTCATGTTTGGTGTGTGTTGTCTCAGAAGCAACTGCATGTGAGACATGTGGTGGCTTGTGTGTGTGTGTGCTTGTGAGTGCAGAGAGATAGTAAGATAAAATAATGCAAACCGTTTAACAAACCATTGTATCCAGAAACATTGCATTACTTCGAATCATCATAAAGCCCATTCCCTTGCAGGAAGAGGAGGAGGCCATTTTCCTACAGCTGGCTGAAATTGGTTTAGCTATGACTGCTGTGACAAAAGAAAGAGAGTGGGTGTGTAATGCAATTAAATGACTCCTTCATCTTGTTTGATCTGCTTCATTCATTGGGGCGTACTAATTTGGGAGAGAAATCAGATAAGGAAAAGCCATCATGTGTTTCACATCAAAAGTGATAGATGACAATGTTTCCTCTATGTTTCCTCTTCATCTCCTCACTCAGACCTCAGAAGGCAGCAGTGATTAGATCATCTCCAACTCTGCACAATGAACTATTGTGTAGGGCAGCAGCCCCGAATTGGAATCTTCGTAGTGATCTAGTTAAGGCCGGATCAAAGGCTTTTCTTTTTACCGCTATCTCGAATTCAGCCATTTGTTTATATCTGGCCACTTCTCTCCTTTCTTACAAGCATGGCGCAATTGGGGAATTGGAGGCAAGAAAGAACTTGCAAACAGAAGGAATCTTTCAAAAACGTACATGAGCCTCATAATTGAGAGATTTGCAGTTGGGGCTGACCATTTTGTCCAAAGAAAAGCCTGCTGTCAGCAAGGTGGTTTTTATTCATACCTGGCCATGCTGGAGAGATCAACTGCGTGTATGTATGCAGTTCCTTTATCTCCGTGCATCTGCATACTGTGTATGTGGGGCGTCTGAGACAGCTGAGGAGGTGTGCAGGAGGTTGTCCAGATGCACCAAGTTCAGGAAAGCATTGACGAGGCCACAGCTATGCCAGATAAGCCTCAAACAAACAAGAGGAGCTGAAAAGACAAGGGAGGGCTCAAAGGAATAAGGGAGAAAATAAGGGAGAAAAAGGAAAGCTAGGTACAAGGTCAAGTATTATCCCCCTCATTTTGGCTTGTCTCATGTCTAAGACAATGGATTTGGGGGTGTATTTGTTTGGAGGAGGACCTTCACTTGAATAGAAAGTCCTGATATTTCAAGGAAGGTCACAAGGTTTTGATTTGTCAAATGATGGATAAGGACATTGTGTCCTGGATCTGACTGACATGAAGGTGGCATCAAGGTGTAAAAGTGTGTGATACGTCTCAATGTTGCTTACAGGTAGTCTGTCTCTGCATGTACAACAGAGCGGAGATGCTCAACAACATTTCATTACTCCAAGGTTTGTCCTGTGGATCATGGGGAATTGTATTCTGCATTTGAATCATGTAGCTTTTAGCTATGTGCATCCAATCAAAGCATATGTGGGTCATTAGCAAACTATGCTGCACCAGTTGGCAGTATGGGGGTTTACATTAAGGGTACAGATGAGGGACCAGGAGCACTGGTAGCATTCATGGTTCATGTGTTTTCACTAATCTCCATTTGGCCCCAAGCGATCACCGGTGTAAAGTCTGACTGTCACAAAGTGCATCCAAAACTGGAAAGAGGACATTGTAACACAAAGTCACACAAGGACACCAACCATAACCATCCCTGATGCGATAACTATAATTGGATTTTTACTGTAAGCAACAGAGGAAATGCATTGCAGGATAGCTGTTTTGCAGCTGACATCTTTTATCAGCAAGTGATCCTGTGCGATTTTGGTAAATGTTCTTCCCATCATGGAAACTCCATTGATACTACAACTTGCAATCAACAGCCATCAGACGGTAGCATGACAATTTGCTTGCTTGAAGTGTGAAAGCAGTGTAAAATCTCATGATAAAACGCTCCTTCAGTGCATTGTGGGAAAAAAGTGTCAATAGACTCAGAAACATGTCATTTGTCATTTCATTTCATGCATTTGTGCACATGAAATGAAATGAAATGAAACGTCATTTCCCCCAGCCCACAGCAGTGCGACACAAAGACAAAAGCAGATATCCAAAAACTCCAAGAACACATTTTGCCAAACTAACACATATCTGAACTAAAAAAAAAATCACTGTCCGGAAGAATAAACGACAGCCAGGATGACTGTCAGAACTGCCAGTCTGCATGGGCTAGCAGTTAGTTTAGCCTGCCCCCCTTCCTCATCCTGTGCGACCACCCTCAGTGTTTCCTCTTCGGGCGCAGCTCCAGTCAGGGCCGTGGTCCTTGGCTCCCTCAGCTGATCCAACCCCAGTTCTCCCAGCCAGACACCCTCGACACCTCCCCACAATCCCCATGACGACACTAAAAACACAGTCAAGGCAAGGTGAGGCCGCCACCTGACAGCTCTCGGTGTATCGGAACTGCCAGTCTGCATGGGCTAGCAGTTAGCTTAGCCTGCCCTGCTTCCATGTCCTGTCAGACTGCCCTCTGTGTTACTACTTCCTCGGGTACGGCTACGGGCAGGGCCGTGATCCCTGGGCCCACAGGACACAGCAGACGAAGCTGCCCCAGCCATCAAATGAAGACAAACTTAGACGCAGATTTGGACAAAGACACTGCATGGATAGTACTGGGTGAGGCCACCGCAAACATGAATTTACACCGCCAATGGTCTGACTACCATTGAACAATCCATTAAATGTTTTATTGAATCCTGATTCACCCTGTCGATAAACACACAAAAATACAAAATACATACAAAGAGAACACAGTGATGAACAGCGCTGACAAATATCTTCATTAAAAATATCAGTGTAATTATTAAATAACAATTAAAATCAGTGAGTGAAGCTCTGTGAGCCTCTCAAAGTCAAATCTAACACCATCCAAAGTGTAATTATGCAGTATAACAAACGGTACATCAGTATTTGCCCACTGTTCTATTTCGGTACGTGTAAACAGAGGCCAGTAATGGACCTCTATCTGTCAGCAGAAATACATTTGCGGGGAGCATCAAATGAGGGCCAGAGCTGAAGAGCAGGCCCCTTATTTAATAATTAATCAAGGTGGAGTTCAAGGCACGCAATCTGATGAAAGCGCCGGCTGTCAGACGAAATTAAACCCTTCTATCATTCCATTATTGTTGCTAGTATAGGCTGATCTTCCTTTCATTTCACCACCCCTCCCCCAGCATGCTCCTTCCATCCCTCCATCCCCAACTCCCTCCTTATCATAAGTTTGAGGCTGTCGATATTTCAATTAAAGCACGCTGTGACTTGTTTCATCGAGCGGGACGTTTGATGTTTTGATGTGGAAGAACTTTGAAATCTGTTTATTTTGCCTCAGCGTTGCTCTTTCTTTCATGCTTTCCTTCTCACAAGCTGCTGTGCTGTGGGAGCTTATCTCTTTTGGTAATGAAAAACGTATCAAAACTATGCAATTGAGTGAATGATGCCACAAGTGACTTTTAGGACCTCGTCTAGAAACTAGCCAGAGGACGATGTAGACAAAGAATCAAGTGCTGCCCAGGTCTTCCAAGAGCCGTTCGCATCTTGCTCAAGGCGTACCCTGAAATACATCTGACCATTCATTTAAAACTCTAGCATCTGGTTTCATAGAAGAGTCATGGTGGCTAACCTTGTTAGATTCATGCGGCTCGATAAAATGGAGAGATTATGCTCTGATAAGGACCTGTGCTGTGTTTACTTTGAGAAACTTCACTGAGCAATTTGGAAAGTTTTGGCAGCATTAAGGTGGATACCTGTCTCGTATTAAGTTTTTGAATCTTTGTAAAAAAAAAAAGAAAAAAGAAGAGACAAACAGTGGTAAAGGCTAACGTGCCTGCTGTGACAGTTTACTTTGGTGACTGGCCAGTATAGTATTCCCTCTATCAGCACCTTCCATTAACATAAACTCACAGTGCTGGGTTTAAAAGCCTTAATCAAAAGTCTTTCATCGTCAGTTGTATAAACCTGCACCTTCTGCATTACAAAACATTCTGTCTCTGTCATTGTATCTTAATGTGTGCGTGCACGTGCGTGCATGTGTGTGTATGTGTGTGTGTGTGTATGTGTGTGTGTGTGTGTGTGTGTGTGTGTGTGTGCACATTTGTATGTGTGAATATCCACATGCTGCCTTCACACCATCCCATTTCTTTTCATGTACACATAGCTCTCAGACATATTTGGCTCGACTGAGGGTGCTCCAGCAACAGAAAGGACAAGCAATAAGTTGAGGGGCAGAAAGATTATGTGGACAGCAGAGTCACTGCTCTATCCATTTGATTATGGGAAAATTGCCACTGCTGGTGGCAGAAACATGAAAAGGAAACCAACACCATAATTTTAGAAAAATTAATCACAGCAAAACATGCATACGAATAAGTGAAATGTGAAAGTGTTGACACTTGATCGATTTTAGCCTTAGAGAGCATCTGGAGGAGAGCAGCTTCAGGCTGTCATCTAGTAAGATAACAAAAGAAAACACCCATTGTAATGTGGAACATTTTGATGTTTTATGCAGTTTTGCATTGTTTTCTTCCTCATGTTAAGATAAAAGGGGGACAACATACACCACATTTCTAATGAGTTGCAGATTCTTGGAAGAAGATTGTATACAAAAAGTAACAATTGCACAACCTAGTTCCCCATGCAGTGGTATTTAATCCACCGATGTGTTGGCTCAAATCCTTCATCTGGGTCTGGTGCAGAAAGCAAAAGTCTCACCACGTAAGCAGCTAATACTATGTTTAAATGTCCAACAGTGGTGTTAACCACTGCTGCTATTTACAAAGAGGGAAATCAGGAAAAATTACATCATGCTTTACTAACAACCAACAATTCTTTACCAGCATACTAGTTTATAAGCATCCATCCAGCCATTATCCAAACCGCTTATCCTGCTGTCAGGGTCACGGGGATGCTGCAGCCTATCCCAGCAGTCATTGGGCGGCAGGCAGGGAGACACCCTGGACAGGCTGCCAGGCCATCATGAGCAAATTGCACATATTTGGGAACAGTGTCAAGTGGAACATCGATCCAGAAAGGACGTCATAAATAAGACTTGGTCTCACCATTCAATACATATATAGAGTCCCCTGTGTAAATAAAAAAGCCAGGACCTATTGGAGGGAATATATGAGATCAAATTCTATGTGAAGCCCATGTGGATGGGGTGTGTTTAAGTAATAAAGACTCCTTTCTAGACAATATATTGATGATACCATTGCCTTGTCTAGAAAGAGAGGCTTTTTCTATATCAGTTTTATTGTGGAAATATACTTTTACTCTTATGTTTTATTTTTCACATTTTAATTTCTTTATTTTTTGTCTTTTTTACGTATATTTTTATATTCATATGTGTCGCTTATTTATATTGTATTTTAAGCTTTGCAGCATTTTGGTTCAACTGTGGTTGTTTTAAATGTGCTATATAAATAAACTTAACTTGACTTGACTTGAGAATTGACAGGTGGCTGTGTAACATCTTAGACCCAACAGTATGCCTAACTTATCCTAACGTACTGGAACGACCGCGAATGAATAGACTCGCTAGCCCTTGGCTAACGGGTCGGACCCTTGAGTTGACTGTTTAACGTAGTTGCCCGTGGTGCGGAAAACTCGGGTTCGCGTCCCGGCTGCGGCGGTCCCCCCCCCCCCCCCCCCCCTTTGGTGTCAGAGGTGGGATGGTGAGACTGTGAGGCCATCGGAAGCGCATGAGCCCAGAGGCGTGAGGGAGCTGATATGCTGAAGCGCTTCCTAAAGAATGGGGGTAGTGTAACGACCACGAATGAATAGTCTCGCTAGCCCGTGGCTAACGGGTCGGACCCTTTAGTAGACTGATTGATGTAGTCGCCCGTGGTGCGGGAGACCCGGGTTCGCGTACCGGCTGCCCCGAATTCGCTACAGTATAAATGCAAAAAAAACCCTTTATTTTAAACAGTAGGCTATGGCTGCGTGAGTAAACACTCCATTCCAAATCTGCTACACACGCACCTTACAAACAAAACGATGACGTCATACTGTAGCGGTCGCTCTGGCTGTCGGCGGTTCTGCGCCGGGGGGAGCGCAATGCAGTAGCGTAGCCAGAAATTAGTTGTTGGGTGTGCCCACTTGAAACTAGGTGGCCGGTGAGAAAACCATGCGCGCGTGCGCTAATTCGCGCGTGTACGTGCGCGAAACGCGCATGTCCGTAGATAAAAAGGTATGAATCCCAGACGAAAACGTAATACTTCCACTGCAGTTTTAGTGAGGGAAATATAGGCGCGGTCTGCACATCCTCGCTCCCAACTCGTCACATATGGACGCTTGTTGAGGACGACCGTTTTGTCACTGTTCAATGCTCTAGGTACCCCTTTAACGTCAACGTTCAACGTGGAGGGTCGTTGTAAGCACACACACACAAAAAAAATCGAGATTGTCCCGACTGTTTTTTTTATAGACGTACAGAATCTAAATCTATCTTTTATCTGTGTGCAGTCACCAATGTGATCTCACAGAAATATGTGAAATGACCACAACCTCTTAACACTCGCATTATGTGGTTGTGGCATGTAATGTATTGTGTTAAAATTACGTGCCGGCACCCAGGACGATTTTTTGTTCTCTAAAAACACCGATTTGTGTGTGATATAACTCATTATGATGTAATGACATTAGGGTTAGTGTTACGGTTAGGGTTAGGGTTGTTGTTGTTGGGTTTTTTTTCCCCTTTTGGCGCCTGTAAGTGATCTCAGTCCCTCCCCAGAGCGTTGAAGAGTGACGAAGAGGTTGTAGTGGTTATGGGGCTACATAATTCCCCTCATTGAGCTAGTAGGAACGTTAGTTTACAGCTGCTGTTTCCTCGGTTCGGGTTTACAGTGACACACTTACGCTGCGCGGGTTTTTTGTTGTTGTAATGGTGGAAGGAATAAATGGTGCACGTTGTGTAGCCGAAAGAGAAAGTTGTCACGACTCCTGCTTGAGCTCCTCTACAAGGTCATCCTCAACAAGCGTCCATATGTGACGAAGTTGGGTAGAATGGGGTTCTTGAAAGAAAAAAAAATATGTATTTAATTGTTTAGAAAATAAAAATAACGCTTTACTTTTAGTAGTTTTTTTTAGCCTCCTGGCATTAAGTGAACCAAAAGATAACAACAAAGTGTTTAGGTAGAATGAATTATCTTCAGGTAAATGTGTGTGTGTGTGTGTGTGTGTGTGTGTGTGTGTGTGTGTGTGTGTGTGTGTGTGTGCACTGTATTTTTCCCAAGGTATGCACCAAGTTTGCAATACTAAATGAAGCAAAAGAAATCGTCAGATATGCAAATTATCTCTGGAAGCTATTTGGAACATGTGTAGTAAAAATATATATCATATAGGCCTTCCCTGCGTTAATTATAGAAATTGAGAAATATATCTCTACCATTTCCAGAAGCACAAACAGAAAAGCAGTCAAAACATATAATGCTTGCTTACATTATAAAATGTTCACTTAATGCACACTGAAAATTTATGCCCTGGCAAAAGTGATTTGTTTTTGTTCAGCATTATCATCATTATTATTGTTAATACTACAGTTTGTTCATTTTCTTTATTTACTTTTCTTATGACCATCAAATGTAAAGGAGTAAGGTTGTTTATAGTTGTTTGGTCTGATGATATATATATATATGTACAATGTTCCTGTATCATTTGTATTCTTGTTAATTAATATGTGTGTGTGTGTGTGTGTGTGTGTGTGTGTGTGTGTGTGTGTGTAAAGAGTTGGGAGTGAGAATGGGCTCAGTATATTCTTTACAATAGATACAACAGCGGCTCAGACATGTGTCTCGTTACAAATGAAAGATACTAGCAACAGCATATATAGCAACAGTGGCACAGACATGTCTATCAAGGTAATTGCCAAAGGTGGGGGCTAGTTCCCATAAACGCAGAGCCCGGTAACCCTACATCACCCCTAGCACTAACCCTAACCCCAGGGTTCATCATAAGATTTTTTCCCCCCGCTTCGGGCAAGTAGATCAGAGTTTTACTTGCCCCATGTATACACTTTTCTATAAAACTGTTAATTTACTAATTGTATATACATCAATGGTTCATCCAAGCAACAAAGAACTGATTGTTTTTCTTCTTAGAACTCTCTCTCTCTCTCTCTCTCTCTCTCTCTCTCTCTCTCTCTCTCTCTCTCTCTCCATACATCTCTATCTATCAATCAATCAATCAATCGATCAATCAATTAACCAAGCACCATCTCTGAGAGGGATGGATGCCAGCCTCATAAGAAATTGTTGTGTGCCACCTGGGGAGAGAGGGTACTCTAGGGAACCACTCTCTAGCCAGCATTCACTGCCATAGGCCTGCATAGTACGAAGTAGCTAGTATCTAGTTGCTAGCATGCTAGTGTGGAGGCTAGCTGAATTAGCTGGGTACTAGCCAGGCTCGAAAGATGACAGCATAGCTAATTTACTGCCAGCCATGGGCGCTAGCTATGTAGCCATTTCTAGATGCTCACGTTAATTAACGGGAGCTATGTAGCCATTTGTAGATGTTCACATTAATTAATGGGGGATATTATTTTGGCGAGGCCACAGAAGCCTACGGGAGCAAGGAGAAAAGAGTCTAGAGCTGGTTACACAAGACAATGGCGGGGGATTTGGTGTTAAAAGTGCCTATTTGTCAATATTTTCAGATTTAAACCCAATTCTAATAGGGAATTTGATGACATTAATGAAGCAATCTGTAAACTCTAGAGAGCCTTCAGCCTTCTCCACGACAAGTGAAATCTGACACTGCTGCTCTGCGAGAGCCTGTGACTGCTGCAGCACGGATGGACCAAGTCAGAGCCGACACTTTCAGTTTATAATAATAATCTACTACTACTTTCGGCTGCTCCCGTTAGGGGTCGCCACAGCGGATCATCCGTTTCCAGTTCTTCCTGTCTTCTGCGTCTTCCTCTGTCACACCAGCCACCTGCATGTCTTCCCTCACCACATCCATAAACCTCCTCTTTGGCCTTCCTCTTCTCCTCTTCCCTGGCAGCTCCATATTCAGCATCCTTCTCCCAATATACTCAGCATCTCTCCTCCACACATGTCCAAGCCATCTCAATCTTGCCTCTCTTGCTTTGTCTCCATACCGTCCAACCTGAGCGGTCCCTCTAATATAATCGTTCCTAATCCTGTCCTTCTTCGTTACTCCCAGTGAAAATCTTAGCATCTTCAACTCTGCCGCCTCCAGCTCCGCCTCCTGTCTTTTCGTCAGTGCCACTGTCTCCAAACCATATAACATAGCTGGTCTCAGTTTATAATAATAATAATAATAATAATAAATCAAACTTATATAGTGCTTTTTCTAACACTCAAAGTCGCTTTACAATAAATGGCCCTTATAATTGTAGTGTCTGTCATCACTAAGTATTGATAATACGCTTAGTGTTTTACAAATTAGTTTTTTTTTTAATTTGATGAAATCTGACTTCAGGGGCATTCCAGTTGGAATGTGCAACTTGTCACTTCCCAATTCAAATAGAAATGGAAGTCACACAGAAGTCAAATGGAAGCCGCACAGTTGGAAATACTGTCACTTGCCCAAAGCGACTGGCCAATCAACTTGCCCGACATACGGGCAAGTGCTTATGTCAAACCCTGCTAACTCTAACCTTAACACAAACCCCAACACTCACCCTAACACTAACCCTAACCCCTAAACCTAACCTGGGCTTTGCGTTTATGGCAACTACCCTTTACCATCTCCAAATCTACTTGGCGGAAGTGTGACGTAACAATATAGGCTAGACCCCCCCCTCAGGTAGCGATCATTACAATCAAATAGTCTTACCAAATAAAAGAGAATAGGCCTGACTACAATACAGAAGAACTAGGCAAGACTACAATCTACACAGCATTTATTTACATTAAACACAGCCTACATACCTGTGCAAGTTGCTCAAAGAGCAAGACGACGTAGCTTGGCCTCAAATGCTTTGATGATTTCATTTGACTCCAAAATCTCTGTAAGTTCCCTTTCAAATGAAAGCAACAAGAGGCTATTCAATCTTCCTGTAAGCATGGTTGCTCTGCTGCTGGATTTTATCCTGTTGACTGTTGAGAACAGGTGCTCCACGGAGCAGCTTGTAACAGGCAATGTGATCAACACCCTAAGTAAACTGTTCATGTTGCGGAATACATCTTTATCACAGTAGTCTAAAACTTCAATTAGGGATTGGTACGAGTGACCCGCATTCACCTTTCATTTGATCAGTTGCCCAAATATTGTAAGTTTGGGCCCATCTACTCCAAGTCTGTAATGCTTGCTTGGAGCCTGTAGTATTTCCATCTGGCCAAACGAGTCTGACGTGGGCAGCAGGGAGGCAGCAGCCTTCATTATTCCATATTCCATAGGAATCGCATTGAAAGTGGTTGTTTAGTTCCATAAACTGCTTGTCTAGAATCGAAATCCACAATGAATGCAAATCCAAGTCACTCCTAATGGGCGCAGCCCTGCCCACTGTAGAGGTCACATGCAAATCAGCTAACCTGGAAGGTAATTTCCTCTTATGAGCGCCCGCAACATCCCAGTTTTTCACATCGTTTTTCTTCATGACATCATCAGTAAGCCTGATGATTCTCTCAAATTCTCCATCTGAGTTATTCTTAAATGTAGCAAAAGTTTATTTGAGGCCCTCAATCATGTGGATGCAACCATTCACCGAAGCAGATTGGGACTGTAGGCCTTTTGTCACAAAATCACTGGCACTGAACAACTTAAAAAATGCCACAAGGAGAAAGATGAATCTTTTGGTCTGTATTTGTTGCAAGAGAGACTGCATCTAGTTTGGTCTGGCCAGAGTCTTCTGCAAACTCACACAGTGTTTCTAATGACATCATATAGAGTCAAAACTCGACTGACAGGCTCAGATTTTGAACTTCATCTAGTATCTGTGGAACACACAAGCTCAAGACAGGCTCTGTCGGGGTGAAGCTCTTTTTGGATTTGTAGAAATCGTGCGTGTCTGTTGGCTCCAGTCATGAAATGTTGCAGTGAATTTAAAACATCAAAAAAAGTGGCCCCAGCAGGAGACACTTTTGAGGCTGTCGAAAGCACGAGAGAGATTCAGGCGGTGCGAGTGGTAATGTACACATACACTGCATGGGGGAAAGATTTTTTGAGCAGTATTTGCACCCCAGTTTTCCTACCTGACATGACTGACGCCCCATCAAAACCTAAACCCACACACAATCCAGGGTCCAGCTGCAGCAGTTCCAGTACTTTCAAGATTTTGTTAGCGATGCCAGAGGATGTCATATCCTCTCTCTCTCTCTCAGATTGCCATTGTGCATGTACCTCACACAGACAGCAATTAGTTCTTCTTCGAGAGGTCTTTGGATTCATCAGCTAAGATGGCATAGTAGGTGTCGGTCTGTGCATGCAACTCTGCTTTGATCTTCCAGAGTAGAAGCAATGCTGCAGTTTCAAGAAGGTCGTTTTGAATGTCAGGGCTCATGTTCATGTTGTGGTTATTCTTGTGTTATTGTTTTGGGGGTTCGACTCAGACTAAGTGGGAGACTGTTTACTGACTAACTGACTGTAGGGCCATGACTGGGACTGATGTCACCACTTGGGATACGGTGAGGCCTCGTAACAATGTTGTCAGTTTGGTCTGTTCTGGCTGGTGTGAATAAAAGAGCACTCCTGGGGTCGTGCGGTGTATGGGGCACGGGAGTTGCGATTAAAAAGAGATCTGTGCCTCTCAACTCATTCTTCTATGCCTGCTCGCCACAATTCTTTTCGTTTTAGTTGGCAGCACCCCTACTTAAAATATCTGCCTGCGTGCCTGAACATAAGCACGATATGGGAAGATGTTCTGCAACAAAATGGGCTGCAACAGGGTAACCCATATTTTTACAGTGGATAGTGCTGCAGTTGTTCTGCAATATGAGTTTTCAATACTCTTCCGGTCTTTCCAACATGTGCTTTACCACATGGGCAGGTAACAAGATAAATAACACACTTTGCATTCATTGCTAGATATGATCTGCATGTCTATACAGACATACGGGATGTCTATAGCCAGAGCAGTGTTAGCCAAAATTCCACCGGCTTCAGTAAACCTACTCTCTCATGTTGACACTGCAAAGGATGAAGCACAGCTAAAATAAACAATAAATCAAAATGAATGCTTATCTAATGTGCACTCAAGTATCCCATCAATGGTATACATTCAGAGTAGGCTGACTTATGAGGAAAGGCCATTACTTAATGTATCAATCCCTAGTATCAAAACACACATGTTAATAGAGATTTTAATGTTTCATATCTGATACTTGTAGAATCAGAAACAGTCATTTCATTTCATGCACTTGTGCGAATGAAATGAAACTAAACATTGTTTACCCCAGCCCCCAGCAGTGCAACACAAAGACAAAAACACATCCAAAAACTACACATATATCCAAACTAACACACACACACACACACACATATATATATATATATATATATATATATATATATATATATATATATATATATATATATATATATATATATATATATAGTATACACACACATCACTGTCCAGGAGAACGAATGCCTGTCAGGATGACTGTCGAAACTGCCGGTCTCCACATCCGCAGACTGCCCTCAGTGTTTTCTCTTCGGGAGCAGCTCCGGTCAGGGCCGTGGTCCTTGGGCCCACAGGATGTAGCAGACCAAGCTCCCTCAGCCGATCCAACACTAGTTCTCCCAGCCAGACACCTTCGACACACCTCCCCACACTCCACACAATGACACTAAAAACACAGTCAATGCTAGGCGAGGCCGCCGCCAGACCGCCCTCGGTGTTATCGGAACTGCCGGTCTGCATGGGCTAGCAGTTAGCTTAGCCTGCCCCACTTCCGCATCCTGTCAGACCGCCCTCGGTGTTACCTCTTCAGGCACAGCTCCAGGCAGGGCCGTGGTCCCTGGGCCCACAGGACGTAGCAGTCCAAGCTCTCCCAGCTGATCGAGCGCCAGCTATCCCAACCATCAAACGAAGACAAACTTAGAAGCAGACATAGACAAAGACACTCAAGGACAGTACTGGGTAAGGCTTCCGCAAACATGAATTCGCATCTCCATCTTCCCACACCAGAAGCAGAAACATGTTCTACATGTTCATGCATTCACATACGTATGTCTATTAAATATTTTGTTTTGCCTATCCTGAAGGAAGCAAAATTGTGTTTTACTGTCCGTCCATCTTGGATGTCAAGAGGCTGTAAACTGGGATGAATTATCGATTGTTTGATTGCTAACAGGCACCAGTGGCATTGCTAGCGAATTAGCTGCTCCTAAATATCTTCTATCTGTTGCAGTTGTTTTGTCTGATCATTTGCTACAAAAGTGAAGGAAATCCAGCAGTTTTTTTTTCTCGAAATCTGTTTATGGAAAGGCTTTTTTACTGACCACTTGAGATTGGTTGCATACCAGCTCTTTCAAACCTGTCTTTAAGAGCCCTTGACTGTCAGCGGTACAAAGGAATTTGGACAGTTTCTGTTGAGCAGACAATGTGGGCATGACTGAGTGAATGTGCTTCTCCTTTTAAAGCACCCTCATGATTTTCTGTGAGAATTTGCCAAGCCGGTTATAGTTTGCACAGACATCAAAGGCCATGTTTAAAAAGAGAACATCAGATTAGAGCTAAAAAGCCTTCAGAGCATGCCTGTGATCTCTGAACTAGATTCAAGATTCACACGTGCAGCTTTCAGCTGAACAGTCCTAACTGCTCATTTTAGCCTGAACCAATCCATATTGCAATGGTCAGAGAGGAGGATAAATGACATATATGTATATGGTTATGGTTTTCAGTGACACACTACAAAACTGTACGCCTCTGGAAAGCCATCTATAATTCCAAGCTACTTCACAATTATAAACATGTTGCCAGGCCTCCATTATCAAAGAAGCGAGGGTACAGACTCATCTAAATTCTATCTGCGAGTGCCTATTGAGGTGCACGATTATCACTGAGGGCAAAAGTAGTATAATTTACAATATGGTAATTCCCAAATGGCTTCATTATGGACACCTAGCCCAGAGGGAATTTCCATTTCAATGGAGTACTTGTATGAAGTTGTATACACACATTCATATAAATTATATATTATCCCAGGGACAAGCAAATGACACAACACCTCAAATAGTCATTCACAACAGATTTCTTTGTCATGAGCACAGTGTTGCACACCACTTAAAGCAGCTGATGCTTCACTGGCCCCGCTTTAATACTGCCAGTTACCTAAATTTGCTTTGAACTTTCAAAAATATGACATTGATAAAGTACAAGTGATCAACAAACATTCATTGGTACAAACTCATTTGGAAAGGAACAGGATTTGTTCATCCCGTCAGTAATAGTCTGATTATAACAAAGTCCAAACATAATGAGTATTATGTAAACTTGTTCTTGGCTTTGTCTGATTAACTTAGTTCTGCTGAGGTCATAGTTAGTGGGAGCATGGCCTAGTTAAAACAAGGGTACCGAAGATCTAAATTCAAATCAAACCCTTGTTATTGTTGTCAGGGAGGACAAAGATACGGCACAGTGTTTTATATGTTTACCATACTGTGGCTGGTAGTCTGAAGAAGAAGAGAAGATGTTGTGGCTAACAAGCAGATAGAGCACTCCAAGTTCATGCAAGACCTTTACTTACTGATACTACAATACCAGGAACTAAAACTCAGATTCATCCATGTCTGTTTTGGTGCTGGGGAAATTGCTGACACAACAGCATCTATGCATGTGTCAAAAAAGTCGCAGATGAATTTAAAACTGAAATCCAAAGTTTTTCCACCTCAATACGTTTTATCCACCTGGATCATGGAGTCGGGTTGCATAATCCTACCTGGCATCTTCTCCATGGTTGGAGACCCTCTCCAGTCTCATGTAAAGCTGCTGATTGTTTTGGTCGGGTTGCACCAACTGATGCAATGGCAAACAGGTCTGTGTTGGAAAAACCTCCAGCAGGAAAAGGAAATGTGATGCAGACATGGCCATGCTTCTGTGGGACACAGTCAGTGTTACTTTTGAACAGTTATAATATATTTTGAAGAAGCTTGTAATACATTAGACTGCCTACGTTAGCTTTGGTCTGAGGATGCTATTTTTACAGGGGTGCAGACTATTTACTGGTGAGCTGACCACACAGGGGCAACAATGGCTGATATACCTTGTTGGTAGTGCGAGTAAACCAGTGCCAACATTTCCGTTTCTCTCTGCCTCCTACATCCAACTATATAGGTACCTTGTTTTACCGTAGTTTTTGGCTGTCTGTCTAGCATAATCACCACAATGTCATCATGTTTCAAATGGATGAAATAGCAAGAAAAGTGGTAGATCGCAGCTTTAACTTGGATGAGGAGGTGGTACATTAATGCATACAAATGTCAAGATGACAAGTGGTGGTGGTAGACAATACTTTTGGTGAAATTTTTATGCTAAACCAAAATCATCATTGTTAAATTTTTGTATGTGGGTAAACCTCAAATTGCAATATGTTTGAGTTTTTTTTTTTGTGATGAGTAGGTGGATCTAGATCTGTTTATGTCAGAGCCTTCCCTGAGCAAATTCACCTGACTATCAAATAAATCCATATAAACCTGCCTGAGGTTTTTGAAGAAAATCCCATTATTTTCAACCTGTAAACATTTAAATGTAACAATTGCCCTAGTTTGGGTATTTACAGAAAAAAATTTAATCATATAAACATTCCAAATCTTAATAAACCCCACATTGGTAGTGTTGTACGTATGTGGGGTGCATTTCCTGGCATGGTATCAATCCAGTCATTTCAAAGCAAGCTTCCTAATTATCACTAACCAAAAAAATTAGTGATCATCCTAATCCTGTAATACAAGTCATTCACGATGGGAACAGCGTCCTCAAGATGAAAGCGAACACCTCATGGTTTGAATAATACGCAGATGATCTCACTATTGTATATGCCAAGGTTCCCCTAAAAACCAGGTACGATCCCAATTTAGGATTTATGGAAGACCTTAAACAGTGTCCAAATTGACGTTTTCCTCTACCATCATGAAAACAGACCAATTGGACATTCAGAGCAAATAAAGTTATTCAGGGGATTGTCTTTTTGTTTAATTTACTGAGATCACATGTGACAGTGGCAGTGTTTTTTTAGCTTTCCAATTCTTAGAAACCCATTCAAAAACATCATGTGGTGTTAAGTCAGCAGCTTATCCAGTATTAAAAAACAAACACAAAAAAACTTCATAGTTGAAACTTGGTTATGTCTATGAGTTTGGGGAGGTACAGCAGATTAATATGCGAGCACCCTATCACTGAGGTACACAGTGCAGGGCTCTTGCTAAGGTGCTATACAGTTTCTGCTAAATGAGAAATTACAGATATATCTTTGCTAACCAGAACAACTGGGCTTCTTCTTCAAAACCACCACTGCTTGCCTCCTTCTTCTGCATCTAGATGCTGAACTAAGAGCTAAAAGTAAATCACTATGCACCAGAGGGAGACCACTGGACAATATTGGGCCAAAGGAAAAAAAGACTTCCTGAATACAGACCTGCTATCATCAGGGGAACTCTTAAGTCAGGTGTGTCCTTTTTATTGTCCATGCGTACATTTCCGAAGGTTTAAAAGCCTCGTGCTTCCTGTGGTTATAGATGAGGAAGAACTGGTGTGGTCATGGCAGTCATAGGTGTGTGTGCATGTTTTGTGTGTGTGTGTGTGTGTGTGTGTGTGTGTGTGTGTGTGTATATATATGTGTGTTTGTGTGTGTTGGGTAAGGGGTTACTGGTTAGACCCTGAGGCCTGGGGCCTTCTTGGTAGGTGGAGGGGACGATAATTAGGACAGACTGCGTCTGGGACCTGTGGTCTAATTCAGCAGTGCTGTTAACAGCCCCACTAAAGATCAAATGCAGTGCAAACAGATCAAAGCAAACACTGTGCTGGCTTTAAAGAGGAAGCTACAGTCTAAATTAATTAGGGCTTGTGTTCTCCACAGTCAGGTGGCTGAGAGGAGACAGGTATGTGTGTATAGCACAGAGGCAACACCTGGTAAATGGATGGACCGGCAGTGTGTCAGTTAAGCTGTCAAGTGTGTGTGTGTGTGTGTGTGTGTGCGCGTGCCTGCACACCTGCCATGGTCCGTGAATGAGCACACCTGTACCAATCACTAATCCCCTTGCTGTCCTTGAGCATGTTTAAAAAGTTCTCTGGCAGAAGAACATAATAAAGTAGACAGCAGCTTCAAAATCAGATTCATGTTTGTTTTTGTTTTTTTCACAGAAAGTTGAGTCAGTTCATCTGGACACAACGTTTATTGAGAGAAACGTTTCATCTCTCCTCTAAGTGACCTCTTCAGTCTCACCTGACTGCAGGTATCCCCACCCTTGTAAACAATACATTGGCATAACGAGCGAAACCGACAGTTGGTTTCATATGCAAATTGTCGTGAGCATTGACTAGAGTTTTAGTGGCAAACAACAGCTGTCTAAGCGTAAACCAGTGGTGATTCCGTATGTGGCAGGAGTGTCAGAACAGTTGAGACGCGTATTTTCGGGTCCCCCAGCACAAACAGAGCAATATAGTGTATACTGTTAAATGCCAGGAGGTGCCGTGACTTGTACATCGGGGAAACCAAACAGACGCTGGCCAAGAGGATGGCACAACATAGAAGAGCTAACACGTCAGGCCAGGACTCCACAGTCTACACCCATCTACAGGCCAATGGCCACTCTTCCAAGGATGAGGATATGCACATCCTTGATAGGGAGGAACGCTGGTTTGAACGGGGAGTCAAAGAGGCCATCTATGTGAAGAGGGAACAACGATCCCTGAACCGGGGGGGGGGGGGCTAAGAGTACATCTGTCAACGTTTTACAATGCTGTGATTGCAACCATTCCCCAATCCTCTGTGAACAGTACACATGTCCATCAAAACTCTAGTTAATGGTCACACCCATATTTGCATATGAAAACTGGTCATTGGTTTTGGTCGTTATGCCACCGTATTGTTTATCCAAAGGAGTTGAATCAAGTGAATGAGAACATTCACAGACACCGTATTGTTTACAATATGGCGGCATCCAGTTGAGACTGAAGAGGTCGCTTAGATGAATGATGAAAGGTTTCTCTCAATAAACGTTGTGTCCAGATGAACTGATTCAACTCTCTGTGATTTTCTTACTTGGATAATGGAGCATGCATAAAGACATTTTGTTTTGTTTTCCTTTAAATCCATTTCATCTGTATGCATATCCTCACTTTGATTCAAAGTACATTTCCAGAGAAGTGTTTAACTGCGCCCCCTTCATCAGAATAATGTTGAGTTTTCTTGAGCTGTGTTGAACTTCTCAACTGATTTTTTTTTCTGGCTGCAGAGGAGTCCCACTGTGCTTTCATTTCCAAAGGAAAAAAAAGGTTCCAAACGTGAATAAGGTCCTGCACACTTGAACATTTCCCACTGATGTCATGCTTGATTGGTTCCCATGGATGATGTCAGTGTTTACTCTTTGTTTACTCGCCCCCTGTCTGAGAGATATCACACCAGGCTACCACATGGACCTGGGCCAAATGAGTGGATTCTGTAGTCAGCACGCCAGGCCTTCATTTGAGACTAATCTGTTTGGCCATAGAAAACACCGATGATGTCATTTGTACACAATAGACACTGACTCCACAAATTCCCACTGATTCCGTCTTGGGATTCCAGGAATTCTGTTGATGCCACAAGAGCTCCAGGGTCGGTGCTCTTCATGTGTCTGCTTTTCATCATCTTTCCATTAAGATGCACTTTTGTTGTCCTGGATGTCCCATTGTTGCAACATGATGACACATACCCTTTGTAATGTGACTAATGCTGCTATACATTACAGAGCCCTATAAAGATTAAGTGCAGTGCTTAATAGAATCAGAGGGCTGTTGGGGGGATTTACACAGCAGCCTTGCAAACACCGTTTTTCCTTGGGCTGCCAACAGACCTGCTTTAGTTTTCCTCTCTGTACTTATTTAACCCCTGGCTGTAACCTGAGGGGGATATACAGTATGTGAGCCCTGCTAATGTTAGGGCACTAGACCTTTTTTAATATCCAGAGGATTACTTTGTGGATTTTGCATTTTAATGAGTTTCTTGTTTCTCCTCTTATATCGGATGCCAGAAGCAATAAAAGGCATGGATGGTTTTGCCCATGCACGGAGATATGGGATTGAATAGAATTCTGGTATAAATACCGCCCAGACCCCCCTCTGATCTCCTCTCTTCTACCATCTCCCTCCTCATCTCGCTCGATGAGAGCACTTTATACGCTGTTCTGGTATAAATCTCTTCCTGTTTCTTGCTTAAAAGCAGACTGTTGATTAAGGATTTTAAGAACTCCATATGAGCAGTCAACTTTTCTTTGTGTCTCAACACAAACATCTCACAGTCATGGATGCAGAGATAATTGTTGGCAGGAGACACTGGAAAAGTTTCCTGTGAAACTGGCATTTTATATATGTGTGTGTGTGTGTGTGTGTGTGTGTGTGTGTGTGGATGGAATCATGGCTGGGAGAGCTTGGTCTGCTGCATCCTGTGGGCCCAGGGAACATGGCCTTGCCCAGAGCTGTACCTGAGGAGGTAACACCAAGGGCAGTCTGACAGGACGCGAAAGCGGGGCAGACTAAGCTAACTGCTAGACCATGCAGACCGGCAGCTCCAATAACATTGAGGGTGATCTAGCAGCAGCCTCACCTGGTGTTGACTGTGTTTTTTTTTTTATGTCATCGTGTGGCGTGCCGGGAGGTGTGTCGAGGGTGTCTGGCTAGGAGAGCTGGCATTGGATCGGCTGGGAGAGCTTTATCTGCTCTACCCGGTGGGCCCAAGGACCACGGACCCTGCCTGGAGCTGCACCCAAAGAGGAAACACCAAGGGCGGTCTGACAGGATACGGAAGTGGGGCAGGCTAAGCTAACTGCTAACTCATACAGACCGGCAGTTCCAATAAAACCAAGGGCAGTCTGGTGGTGGCCTCACCTGACGTTGACTGTGGTGTTTTTGATGTCGCCGTGTGGAGTGCGGGGAGGTGTGTGTTGAGGGTGTCTGGCTGGGAGAGTTGGCGCTAGATTGGCTGGGAGAGCTTGGTCGGCTGCATCCAGTGGGCCCAAGAACCACTGTCCCTGCCTGGAGCTGCACACGAAGAGGAAACAACAAGGGCGATCTGACAGGACGCGGTAGCGGGACAGGCTAAGCTAACTGCTAGCCCATGCAGACCGGCAGTTCCGACAGTCATCCTGGCTGGCTTTTGTTCCCTTGGCCAGATATTTTTTTTGTTTAGTTTGGATATATGTGTTAGTTTAGATATATGTGTTCTTATAGTTCTTGTAGTTTTTAGATATGTGTTTTTGTCTTTGTGTTGCACTGCTGTCGGCTGGGGGAAACGGCATTTCAAGTGTTATATATATATATACAGCGATTTCTCCGAAACAGTCAATGGTGTTATAAGTGCTCAACTAATGAGGAGCGGAATACGAACACAGATACAAAAGAAAAAAAAGTTTCAATACATTGCAATATATTAAAACTTTTTTTCCCTGTATCTGTGTTGATAAATTTATATATATATATATAACACAGTTACAGGAAAAAAGTTTTAATGCATTGCAGTACAGGCCTGTTTCGTGTATCGCGCACTCATCAGCTGCTAATGTCTGTGTATATATATGTATGTATGTATGTATGTATATATGTATATATATATATAACTTCATTAAATAAAACACTTAATGGTACGGAAAGTGCTCAACAAATATATATTCATTAATTATAAATTAATTATAAATGCATATGTAAATATTAAGATAGATGCAGGAAAAAAAAACTTGAATACATTTTAGTACAACCTTGTTTCATGCGTCACGCACTCATCAGCTGCCAGTGTGATTAAACAACACAGAAAAACACCAAGTCAATAAATATTATGTTGCTCCACGTCATGCCCTTAATAACAGTGGACAGCAACCAATGAGAGAATAGAAAACATTTGAAACATTACAGCCAGTGGGGTAGGGGTTGGGACTTGTTTTGAAAAAGGATTTAAAGGGCCAGGACACAGTTGAAAAAGCATACATTTAAAAAAAAATAAGATAACGTCAAATGGGGTACTTTTCCATATATCATATAGTGGAGTGGTGCTGAGGCACAGTTGGAAGGGCAGACAGTTAAAATATAAAAATAGAACATCTAATAAATGTCACACGTGTATCACCTAATGAAGGAGGGGGGGATCATAAAGATATTAGTTTACTTGTAATTACAAAGCAGATATTTTTTTCTGTGTCTAGAGCTGGCGGCCAATTCAGTTCTACTGTTCAAGGTGGACATATCAAGCTTAAAAATAATAAAATATTTATCTGCCAAGCATAGGTTACATGTTTTGCTGTTAATTGAATATGCTTTTTTTTTCGTGATGATTTTCCATGAAATAGAGTAACTACTATTGTTGTCTACCAGTGACCAAATGTGGCAGCTTAAGGCCGTTGCATTTCTTGTATGCTCATTTCTGAAGCTACTCATATGGGCGTTAAACCTCATTTTAAATGGGCCTTCTGTTTCTCCAATGTAAGTGTCCACTTTGCAGTTGTCTTCTCTTGTCACAGATGCCTAGTAGATGACTCCCTCTGTCTGGCATTTTCCTTCAAGAGGGCACGATGCCTTAGCACGGCAGTTGCAGTTGGTGGTGTTTGTCTGCGTTAAGGGGGTCTGTGCGTTGGTCATGATGCTTGTGTTGCGGTATAAAATAACCTGCTGAAAATTTGGTATGCAGCTGTAGCTAAGTTTGACTGTGTTCCTGTTGAATATTTTTTCTTAACTGATGGTCTGGGATAAAGCAATCATCCAAAAGTTTGAAAAATAGAGGCCATGGTGTTTTTCTTTGTTGAATCACATTAGCAGCTGATGAGTGCATGACGCATGAAACAAGCTCGTACTGCTATGTATTAAACGTTTTTTCCCCCTACATCTATATTGATATTCTGCTCCTCATTTGTTAAGCACTTTTATCAACACCATTGACGGTTTCCGGAGGGAAAAAAACAAAAACGCTATATATCAGAATCAGAATCAGAATCAGAATAGTTTATTCATCCCCGAGGGGAAGTTGTTTTTATATATATATATATACGTATATATGTGTGTGTGTGTGTGTGTGTGTGTGTGTGTGTGTGTGTGTGTGTGTGTGTGTGTGTTTGTATATATGAATGCTAGTCCAACACAGGGTTTATCTGCTCTGTATGCCAGTAGAGTTCATTCGATCATGCTATAGCTACAGCAGACTGGGAATTGGCAGCAAGATATCCCCTAATCATTCCACATGTGAGCTTGCACTCAGATTTTTACGCAGCACTGTGCCAGGAGGACAAACAGATTGGTGTGAATAAATTACACTGGTTCATTAACAGCTGAGTAGCCCAGCCTGGGAACCTGATAAGTGACGAGACAGAGTGTGTGTCACATCATGGAGCCGAGCTAATTACCGACTGATTAAGCACTAACAGGCCTAATCAGAGCCGGGCTGGTGTTGGTGATGGGTTGAGATGGGAGTGTGTGTGTGTGTGTGGGGGGGGGGGTTATGGGAGAAATTGCTTGCTGGGATAGCTTTGCAGCACTGGGCTGTGGCTTGGTGCTGCTAACGAAGTCAGTGGCTCACGATTCGGTACCATGGTGGAAGGGTTGTGAGAGGCAGGATAATCATGGCTCCATAGCCCTGTGAACAACTTCAAAGTGGAGGAGCCAGTAGCATGCAGGGTGCATATCAAGTGAACCTTGCCTGAATTGTGGGGTGCATGGAGGTGTTCCTGGGACTGAGCTGCAACAAGCTTTTCTATTGGCAAAACAACAGTTGTTCCACATATTTTACAAGTGCATTATAATAAGATACTTATCCCATTTTCAGATAAAACAAGGGTTTGCAATTCATTAACAGGGATTGTTATCGCCAATGAATTAGTTTGTACTGAAGGGAAAGTGGTGCATTGCAGAGAGAGAGGGATGGCATTTGGTTGCCTTTGCTCTTTCTCCTCTCTCTCTCATGCCCTCTCTCACTCTCTCTCTCTCGCCATCTTTCTTTTCTTTATTTCACTCTTCCATCTCTCTTTGCCTCCTGTTTCTCTTCTGTTTCTGTTCGGGGGTCTCTATTTCTCCATGAAAATGAGAGAGGGCACATTGATTTGGCTTCCAGTTTCATGTTACTATGGCAACAACATAAAAACTACAAAGTGCTTAAAGCATAGCACTTTTATCCCTGCGTCCCTCTGATCATCACAGGAAATTAGCATACCGAGAAACAGGAGAGCTCACAGAGGAAAGCAATTGTGCATTTGGAAGGCCTCGCTGGCTGCCGGAACAAAAAATGTGAGGTTTGTGTCTTGTGTGTGTGTGTGTGTGTGTGTGTGTGTGTGTGTGTGTGTGTGTGTGTGTGTGTGTGTGTGTGTGTGTGTGTGTGTGTTTGTGTGTGTGTGTGTGTGTGTGTGTTTGTTGGGGTGGGGTGGGGGGGGTCTTGGCAACTGAGTGAGAAAAAAACAAAAAAAACAACTCCCCCCCCCCCGAAATAATCATGAGAAATATAAAGAGAGTAAAAGAAAAAATATCTCTCAGGAGAAGGTTTAAGAGTACTGGCATTTCCATTTTGGTCAGGTTTCTGGATATTTGGATAGGCATCTTCCCCTTAACATACATATTAACTCTCTCACACACACACGCACACACACACACACACACACACACACACACACACATATGCATGGACACACATACTGCACACTTGCTTGCTTGCTGGTTGTCCATCGTATCTAATGATGATCATCTTCTCCTATTTGTGAGTCCTTTGGTGGCTGAATAGTCTGATCCTGGATGCACAGTTGCGCTTGCAGACCGGGCATGTAAAAGTGGTGCTGTGGGAGGGGGCAGCGGTAGCTTTGCGAGCATGCCTCTTCGCACGCTCTGCTACACACTGTTGTGTGGGGTGGTTTTCCATATACTTCACTCCCTGGGAGACGTGAGAGCGCCAGATGGTACGGCAGGAGGCAAGTTCCTCCAAAGAAGAGGGGTTGATCTGGCATCTTTTCAGTGTGGTCTTCATTTGGTCTTTGACCTGCTTCTTCTGCCCTCCAGCAGTGCGTTGACCAAGGTGTAGTTGGCCATAGAGGACTTTACGTGGGAGTCATTGGCTGGGCATGCGAATGACATGCCCAAGCCATCTGAGTTGATAGTGGTTTAGGCTAGACTCCACGCTGCAACTGCTTGCCTGCTCCAACTGCTTGCCTGCTCCAACACCTCTGTGTGTGGCACTCTGTCCTCCCAAGTAATGCCGAGGATCCTCTGGAGACATCTCAAATGGAAGGTCTCCAGGCTTCTGAGATGGTGGCTATAGATGGTCGATGCTTCACATCCTGTGGAGATGCGTACTGCTCTGTAAACAAGCACTTTGATATGGAGACTGAGGCCTGCTTCGCTACTGTGAAAAATGTGATGTCACTTAACTTTCTGCTTTTAAATTCAGACAAAACCGAGATGCATTGGCCCTGCTAGACACAGACATCAATTTGATCAAGTAAAAATAACAATCGACAACTCTCTGGTTTCACAAAGTGTGGCAGCCAAAAATCTTGGTGTTACGTTTGATCCCAGCCTTTCCTTTGATAAGCACATTAAAGAAATCACCAAGACTGCCTTTTTTCACTTACGTAACATAGCTAAAATTCGGTCTTTTCTGTCCATGGCTGACGCAGAGACTCTAATACATGCATGTTTCATACAGACTTGATTTCTGTAATGTTCTGTTCTCAGGTCTGCCACATTCTAGTACTAAATGTCTTCAGATGGTTCAGAATGCTGCTGCTAGAATCTTAACTAAATCTAGGAAATTTGACCATATTACACCAATTCTTGCCTCCCTCCATTGGCTTCCTATCCATGTTAGATCAGAATACAAGGTGCTTCTGCTGACTTATAAAATCCTAGATGGGCTTGCCCCATCCTACCTGTCTGATCTCCTTAAACCGTTCATTCCAGCTCGAGCTCTTCATTCTGAAAATACTTGGCTGCTGTGTGTACCCAAAGTTAAAAAGAAGTCAGCTGATGGCAGGGCCTTTTCCTACTCCGTTCTTGTGGAATAATCTGCCTGCTGCCATCAGACAGTCAGATTCTGTTGAGTCCTTTAAATGCAAACTTAAAACTCATCTTTTTGCCTTAGCTTACAATTAGTTGCCTTTAAGTTGAGTGCTTCACAACCTGTACTGCATGGCGGGTCAGTTTCTGTCTCAATGAATTTACCAACCACTGTTCTGCCGATGAGATTATAGCATTTTGATTATGACTATTTGATGACTTAATTGATTGTGACTAATGACTATTGCAAACAGTTCTCCTCTTTCACCTCTTTTTTCTCTCTCTGAATGATGTCTTCTCCTTTCTCTTTCTCTGTGTGTGAATGGTGTCATGTGAGTCTCCCTTGTGTGCACGTGCAGTCGGTCCTCCTCCCAGGTCTCCGTGGTGACAGTGGTTGCCACCTGGATGCTGCTTGGAATTCTCCTCATCACATTTTCTTTTTATATATCTTATAAAGCCATATCATTTTTGTTATCCTGGTTTCTTTTTTTTTTTTACATGATGATGCTGGTCGCATGGCTTGGTTCCTGGTTCTGTTATAATTATGTTATCCTCTTTCAATGTTGTATTCTGTAAATTATGTAAACACAACATCCATTGCACGTTGTCCGTCTTGGGAGAGAGATCCCTCCTCTGTTGCTCTCCCTGAGGTTTCTTCCTATTTTTTCTCCCTGTTAAATGGTTTTCTTTTAGGGAGTTGTTCCTCATCCAATGTGAGGATCTAAGGACAGGATGTTGTGCTGCTGTAAAGCCCCTTGAGATAAATTTGTAATTTGTGATATTGGGCTATACAAATAAAATTGACTTGACTTGCTGTCCTGGAAAACCTTTCTCCTTAGACGACCAAAGGATGTTGAGGCTTGTTTGAGGCAGTGCTGAATCTTGTCATCCATTGTGCAGGTGTCAGATAGTATGCTTCCCAGATATTTGAAAGCAGGAACAGTGGCCAACTGTTGCCCTTCTGATGTGAAGGTTTTTGGGTGGCTTGGGAGGCCGGCAATCATCTGACAGATTACCTCTGTATTTTGGGTGTTGATGAGCAGTCCCATTCTTCTGTATGCAGTTACAACTGCCAACAGAGTGTTTTGCAGGGCTTCTGGTGTGTGGGCTACCAGGATACAATCGTTGGCATACTGTAGCTCAATTATGTTCTCAGAGGTCAACTTGGTGGTTGCCTGAAACCTCCTGATGTTGAATAGGTTACCATTGAGCCTGAAGTCAATGGTGACTCCAGCCTGCTTCTCCATCCTCCTTTGTAACAGTGTTGTAACACAGACTAAGAAGATATTGAACAGTACTGGTGCTAGCGCACAGCCTTGTCTAACTCCAGTCTGCACACCAAAGGGCTCAGAACTGTGGTTCCCCACTACCATTTGGGCCATCATTCCTGAGTGAAACTGTCCAAGGATGGTGAGAAACTTTGATGGACATCCAAATTTCTTCAGGACTTGCCACAGCAGGTCCCAGTTGACTGTATCAAATGCCTTTGAGAGGTCCATGAATGCTATGTATAAATCCTTGTGCTGTTCCTGGCATTTCTCCTGGAGCTGGTGTGTAACAAAGATCATGTCAACTGTCCCTCTATCCTTTCGGAAGCCGCACTGTGACTCTGGTATGACCCGTTTAATTATTGCTAGTGTTAGTTTGCGGAGCATGATCTTGGCTAGGACCTTTCTGGCAATGGACAGTAATAAAATGCCCCTACTGTTGGAGCAGATGGATCTGTCTCCTTTGTTTTTATAAATGGTCACAATGTTGGCATCTTTCCACTGTTGGGGGACACACTTGTAACACCACACCTCAAGGATGTAGAGATACAGTGTCCTGGTGCAGAGATAGCGTCCTTCCTTGAGGATTTCAGCTGGAATGTTATCAGGTCCAGGGATTTTGCTGTTTTTCAGTGTCTTGACCACATGCAGGATTTCTTTGAAGGTTGGTGGGAGGTCAAGGTCTTGCAAGGTAGGCTGTTCAGGGAGTTCTGCCAGTACAGTTGAGTCCACTGGGCTGGGCTGGTTGAACAGGGTGTTAAAATGCTCGGCCCACCACTCTACGAACAGGGCCTGGTCCTTGATAAAAGTCGTTCCATCAGCAGACCTAACGGGTGTCAGGGAGCAGTTTCTGGGGCCATAGATGGTCTTAACTACAGCATAGAAACCGTGCATGTCATTCTTGTCTGCATGAGCCTGGATTTTGTTGGCTTTCAAAATCCACCACTCATTTTGCAGATTCCGCAGAGTTGCTTGGGCCTCAGAGTGGAGGTCTTGCCATTGTTTCTTGAGAGATGGGGACAGTAGGTTGCTGAGGGTGGCTCTGTGTGCCTTATGCATGTTGTCCAGGAGGGTGGAGATCTTTCCAGCATTGTCATCAAACCAGTCCTGATGTTTGTTTTTTTTTTTGGTTTGAAAGCCAATGGATTGGGCTGAATTGTCAAAGAGGGTGGTGCTCAGAGAGGTCCACTTCCCATCCATTCCAGACTCTGGTTGATTAGCTGTTCAACATCAACTAACTTGTCGGCTAGAAAATGATGGAAGGTGTTTCAGGTGTCACTGTTGGAGAGTCTGGGACAATGGGGTGGTTTCTTCTTTGGCCCAGATTGGCATCTCAAGGGTCGGACATGCACTCTGACTTTTGTCAGGATCATGCATTGGTCTGTCCAGCAGTCTGCTCCTCACATAGCTCTTGTAAGGAGCACATCTTTAAGATCAGCCCGCCTCATGATAGCATAATCAAGTAGGTGCCAGTGTTTGGATCTGGGACGCATCCAGGATGCCTTGAATTTATTCTTTTGTTGGAAAATTGTGTTTATGAAGGTGAGGTCATGTTCTGAGCACAGGCTAAGAAGTCTTATGCCACTGGAGTTTATTTTTCCAATGCCATGGGCACCAATCACTCCATTCCAGTTTTGCATCTTCCCCCCAACTCGTGCATTAAAATCACCAAGCAATTTGACCTTGTCGCTCCTGGGGATGTTGTGAGTATACCATCGAGTGCCTGGTAGAAGCAATCTTTCTCTTCATCATGGAATGGTAAAGTTGGAGCATAAGCACTTATCCAGGTGATGTATCGGCATTTTGCGAGGGGTATGCAGAGAGTCATCAGTCATTCACTAATGCCCACTGGTGTTTCTTCGAGTTTGGGTAAGAGACTGTTCTTGATTGCAAAACCAACTCCATGAATGTGTTGACCTTCTAGGGGGTATCCTTTCCAATATAATATATAGCCCTCTCCCATTTCATTGAGCAAGCCCTCTTCAAGGAGCCTGGTCTCACTGAGTGCCACCACATCCACACAATAGCACTTCAGCTCGCTGGCAATAAGCACTGTTCTGCGTTGAGGTCTGTCTGTACCTTGGCTGACATCCAGGAGTGTCCTTATGTTCCATGCTTCAATTCTTAATGGTATAGTGTGTGTTTTTCGACTGCGTAGTGGAATGACCCGGCAGGTGCAGTTTCCTGCCCTGGCACAGTGTTCAGTGGGCAATTTTTGGGCCATCTTTTCTAAGCTGTTCCCCAAATGGGGTGAGCAGTGCAGTCCCTAAATAGGGCTGCTCAGGTGCACAGGGGTCTGCCGGAAACAGCTGCCACTCGATCCCAGCTGCTAACGACCGTTGCCCTGTGCCGCTGGCGTGCAGAGTTCCAACTAAGAGCTCCCAGCTCATTCAGACCTGCTCCCGTCACTGGATACTCCATCACTGCCAGACTTTGTGAGGTCGAGGACTCAGGTAACAGAAGAAGATACCTGCGCAGAGATGGTTTCTAAAGTTGCATGGGGGGTGCGCTTCTGCCAGAGCCACTGACCTGATTGTAAAGGAGATGGTTCCGGCAAGAGGGATCCCTAGACAACTGGCACCTCCACATAACTGCAGGAGGCTGCCGGAAATCCAGTTTTTCAGAAACTGCCTCAAAGCATGCCGCCACAGCTTGCTTTTCTGTTGGGGTAAGCTCCCTTAGCCTTTTGTCTTCCCAGACTTATCCACAAGTCAGTGGGGCAGTGGTTGATAGGTGCTAGGGCAGGTCCACCAGGGTGGGCCTGCACACCATGTCTCTGGGGCCCAATGCTGCTCCGAGATCCCCTGCCAAGTTAGCCTGGGGCCACAAGACCCAAGTTACCATGTGTGGCCGCGAGGAGGCCTGGCAGGAGTCTTGGTGAAGGAGAGGCTATCTACTGGCAAGGGAAGGCTTATATGCTGGGCTGCTTTCCTATTTGCCACAAGGGCTAGCCAACAGCAACAAGCTAAAAGCAGGAGGGTTGCAAGCAGGTTGGAAGAACACATGAACCTTCCCTCCAACTACACGCTGCTGCACTAGACACATCACAACACCCTGTGGGCAGCCACACTGCCCACACACACACACACACACACACATGCATGGACACTCGTACTGTACACACACACACACACACACACACATGCATGGACACTCGTACTGTACACACACACACACACACACACACACACACACACACACACACACACACACAGTTATTAATGCCCATAAGGTGAAACAATGCATCTTAACTTCATTCCTTACATACACACACACACACACACACACACACACACACACACACACACACACACACACACACACACACACACACACACACGATCCCCCACATCTTCTTTCTTCATCAAAACCATACTACCATCCACCATCCTTTCATGCAGAGCAGACCACTGTGTGTGTGTGTGTGTGTGTGTGTGTGAGAGAGCTATATTTGTGTATGCAGTGAGTGAGTAAGAGGGAGGGTGAAGGGTGGACACCAGGGCCAGAGCACCAAAGGAGATTTGGAGGCCGACATCAAACATCACATCAGCTCATTAACGCATGTACGGGTGACCCGGACCCGGTGCAACACAAAACAAAAACACATCAAACAGGTTTTCAGACACCCCCATCTTGACTGTCATCATGAGGAGCCATAGGATGGCTGAGAAATCCACCCGCGAGCCCCACAGATTTAAGTTGTTGTCTTGTTAATCATGTCTCACTGAGCCTCAAAGAAGGACAAAGGCTACAGATTGAGTTTGGAAGGCATGGTGTGTGGGGGGGGCGACATTAGCTTCACAAGGACATGAGTGTGTAATGTATTTACTGCCTCCAGTTTGTGGTGTGCATGAAAACTGGCTTAAGCTACTTTTCTAAAAAGGAAAGAAAAAAAAATCTCTGCCTTTCCTCACACTGGTATTTGAGCCATTAAATTGGTCAGATATCAATATAGTTTTCCAATTTTACCTCCTGCACAGGACGGTTAGCCACAGATGAAAAGCGTTACTCTTCAAACTGTCTCACTCACACAGGATCTGTCTGCCTGAAGGCTACCCAGCATGCAATTCTGAAACAAAGAGGCCTCTTTTTGATTTCTGCACAGCATGACCTTTTTTGATTGGGTGAGATTGGTTGGCATGGAAATCAATACGGCGTTGTGCATTTGATGCAGCCTTATCTCTTCTCCACACTGTCTGCAGGTAGAGGCGAGGGAGATTTATGTGTGTGTGTGTGTGTGTGTGTGTGTGTGTGTGTGTGTGTGTGTGTGTGTGTGTGTGTGTGTGTGTGTGTGTGTGTGTGTGTGTGAGAGAGAGAGAGAGAATTGGTATTTGTGCTGAACAGTTATACTCCCTCAGAGTGGTGGAAACACAACAATAGTTTCTCTCCAATAAGTAAATTACTTTCCTGTGTCGGACAAAAAGAATAGAACTAGAAACGGAGTGTTGGGCAGACAGCAAAATAATAATAATAATAATAATAATTTCTATTGTAATCATTTCTAACTGGGAGTGCTGGGCAGACAGGAAAAAAAGCAAAAATGTATTTCTATTTTAAGCCTTTCTTTGTTTCTGGTAATATCATATGAGGGATCTGGTGATATCAGTTGCGCTTATAGCCCCTGAAAATCATCTTTTGCATTACATTTACCAAAGTTTAGTTATTGTCAACTGATATACCTTTTTCTAATTCTATATTCTAATCCATGTAACTGTTTTATTGCCAAAATATAAACTCAAGATGAAATAAATTTCTAATGGCTTGTTTTAAAATGTTTGACATGCCAATGAGCTTCTATCATAGTCAATCTAAATCACTCGGAGAGTGAGTTCATTTATTAATAAAGTGCAACTTTCTAATCTTCTGGAAGAAGAAAGAAGAACACCACTTTATTTTGTCATTGTACAGTTTTTCGTTTACAGTGAATGTGTTCTCTGCATTTAAACCATCCCATTGTATAGGAGCAGTGGGCAGCTGCAGCGCCTGGGGACCAACTCCAGTTCTTCTTTCCATTGCCTTGCTCAGGGGCACAGGTTATTGCTACAACTTACATTAGTGTGCACATTTTTTAGAACAGAAGATCTGAAAACATCGCTTAAGTGAAACAGACAGATTCATCCAGAACTTTGTGTGTGGCTTTTAATAGAGCTACTGTACCCATACATATTTGCATTTTTTCTGATTCGGGTTCCGTCTCTAAGAAGGCACTGAGTAAGCATTCATAAGCCCACCCTGTTCTTTGTACTCACTCAGCTAAGAGTTTAGTCGGCATTTTACCTGATTGCTTTGGTAGGGCATGTCAAAGGTGATCAGGCAGGACTCATTGGCAGCTTCTTGTGTGGGGGTAGAATGGTTCATTTTCGCTTAACTAATACCTCTGCCCCAAACCCACTGCCCCCTCCTAGTCACATCTCTCATAATGGGCCTGTCCAAACACCAAGGGGAACTTAGCCAACTTGTTGTTTTTGTCTACAAGAAACATCTAGTGCAGGGGTCGGGAACCTTTTTGACTGGGAGAGCCATAAAAGCCAAATATTTCTAAATATATTTCATTGAGAGCCATATAGTATTTTTAACGTATAATAAATTAAATATGTCTTACTTTTAATGCGACTTCTGGTGCTGCATGGTTTTGCTGATGGCCTTGTAGTCTGGTTCATACGTGGTGAGGTTGAGCTTCATGCAGGCGTTGAGGCTTCCATCAGTTAAACGTGAGCGTAGGTTGGTCTTAATGTTCCTCATATGCGAGAAAGACTGTTCACATGCATATGTAGAGCCAAACATGGTCAATACGGCAATACTCACACGCTGCATTGTGTGGTATGTCACAGGAAGCTCGTTCCAAGTTTTAAGAATCAGCTGGTCTTCAGGTTGAAGATTTTTAATTTCTGTCCACTTGTGTTCCCTCGCCAGCTCTGCTCGCTGTCGCGCAAGACTTTCCAACTCTCCATTAAGTGACTTGAACTTACTCATCCACATGTCTGATGCCTTCAGGTCAGCAACTTCCAGCTCAAAGTCTCCGATAGAGACCCCGGGGATGCATGTCAGGTCGATTTTGTCCACTGCACACTCATGTGGATGAGTGATGAACTTGAATAGACCAGTGCGCGCACGAAATTCTCCAAAACGTGCTTTGAATGACTGCAGGAGATTGAACGTAAAGCCAGCTAGCTGCTGGAGATCCAGATGTTGAGTGGAGTCACTTGCTAAGCATGCATCTCTAAATTGTTGCAGTCTTTCAAAGTGCAGAAGACGACCTGTTTCAATGTCCCTGAGAAAGACTTCCAGCTTGCTTTCAAATGCAAACACTGCTTGTTGAAGGGATGAGATTGTATTTCCAATACCTTGCATTTTCACATTGAGCTGGTTCAGATGGCCAGTTATGTCCACGAGATAGTGAAACTGCAGGAGCCAGTCAGTGTTGTCTAGCTCAGGATGCTTGACGCCTTTCATTTCAAGAAAAGTCCGGATTTCACTCAGGCAAGCTGCAAAACGGCTGAGCACCTTCCCCCTTGACAACCAACGCACGTTGCTGTGTAAAAGCAGACCGGGATAATGATTCCCAACTTCTTCTAACAGAGCTTTAAACTGGCGATCATTTAAAGCTCGGGCAACAATAAAGTTGACCACTCGAATGACCAGAGACATCACCTCGCCAAGCTCCTGGCCACACGTCTGAGCGCAAAGCGCCTCCTGGTGCAGGATGCAATGAAAACTTAGGATGGCTCTCTTTTCATGTTCACGGAGAAGCGCTACAAATCCTTTGTTCTTCCCCAACATACAGGGTGCACCATCAGTACAGACAGAAATAAGTTTATCCATCGGTAGTTTTTTTTCTTTAGCAAACTCCATGAAAGACATGAATAAATCCTCTCCTCTTGTTGTCCCTTTCATTGGCAAAACAGCCAAGCTTTCCTCACGCAGTGTGTCACCTGCAGCATACCTGGCAATGATACTGCACTGAGATAGATGGCTAACGTCTGTTGACTCATCTAACGTGAGAGAAAAGTATGTCCCGGCGTTTATGTCCTTAATTTGTGTTTCCTCGACTTGATTTGCCATCATGATGCTACGATCGTGCACAGTTCTTGCTGACAGGGGCATGTCTTTTATTCGTTTGATTATCTTGTCTTTATTTGGGAAGTCATCAAACAGTTCATTGGCCACATCAACCATGAATGTTTTGGCATACTCGACATCTGTGAATGACTTTCCATTCCTTACTATTGCCAAAGCCCCCGCAAAGCTAGCGGAATTCCCGTCACCTTGCTTGGTTCACACACGTAGTTGCTGCTGACTCGTCTGCACTCTCCGCTGTAGCTCCTCGCATGCCCTTTTCCTGCTGTCCCCCGCTGGATATTTCGATGCAAATGAAGCATGGTGCGTATCGAAGTGCCGCTTTATATTTGACCGTTTCATCGATGCAATTTTATCATTGCATATTAGACATACCGCAGATCCTGCTCTCTCCACAAATGCAAATTCCTCTGTCCACGCAGCCTGGAATGCACGGTAATCATCGTCTTTTTTTCTTTTCGCCATCTTTTCCGTTACAAGGGTTGAAGCGGATAAACTAGTTGGCTATCTGATAAAATCGATTTCTTCACCTTTACAATGACCCGGACATGCTCGCGAGCCATTGGTTCCCGACCCGACCCACGGGTGACCCGTGACCCGTGAAATTTATCTTCAAAACTAATTTCTGTTTACTTTAAAATGACACAGTATTATTAAGAAATATCACAAGTATTTCAAAATCAGTTCCAAACTGATTTTTTTGAAAAAAAAAAATTTTCAACTCAAAATTGTCTGGGAGCCATATGCCGTCACCGGAAGAGCCATATATGGCTCGCGAGCCATAGGTTCCCGACCGCTGATCTAGTGCATTGTGAATGTAGATTCATGTGAGTATGTGTGTAGATTTTACCTAAGGGACTGAAAGAAGTCCATCAAACTTACATGAAAGGACTTAGGAAGAAAATAACTACTTGAAAGCAGTTCATCAGATAATCAGCTCATGCTCATTTTTTGCTGTTCAACGCTTGTTCAGGTCTTTTTGAATTCCATAAAAGGTCTGAATGTGTCTTGTATGTTAACCCATGAGATAAAATACTGAGCTTGTTTGCATTAGTGGGCCTATGTCTATCCTTATCACGATAATCTATCCAAAACATTTATCCCCATAATAAAACATGAGACATAAAGATACGTTGTGCCGGCAATTGAGAAAGACACTGTCTGACTCTGACCTTTGGGGCAGCTTTGGGAACCTTGGCGCTCTTTTTGTGTATATCAACAGCCACAGAAACCAGCTGTTTCTTGCTGCGCGCCTCCAAAAGGCGCATCTGAAACCATTTAAATCAAAAGCAGTCACAGTTTCCATAGTGCATTATGGGCATTCCAGTATGGCTTCTCGCTCCATGCTGTGCAGCCTCACTCAGCAGGGGTGCGTGGTATAAAGTGGGCACACAGCAACACAAATATGTGGCCCACTGTGTGTTCCCCTCAGGATGCCTTAGTAAATAGAGAGGGGGGGGGGGGAGTGAGAGAGAGAGAGAGAGCTGTTTTCTAGGGTTAAAACCTCTTCCTTGGCTCAGATAAGAATCTTTCTTGCTCTCATTGTCTCCTGCACATATTTTGGGGGGGGGGGTTGTGGGGGTGGGTTGATGGTAATAATGCTAATAATGCTGTTCTCCCTCTAATTCGCACATGCTCCTACTGACTTTCATTCCTCTTCTCTCTAGTGCTTATACCTCCACTTATCCAGGCTCTCCTAAACCTGCTCCCTAATCTCACTACAGATCACAATGTCATCCGCAAACATCATAGTCCACGGAGACTCCTGCCTGATCTCGTCTGTCAACCTGTCCATCACCACTGCAAACAAGAATAGGTTCAGAACCGATCCTTGATGTAATCCCACCTCCAACTTGAACTCATCCATCAGTCCTACCTCACCAGTGTCACACTTCCCTCATAGATATCCTGCACCACTCTTACATAGTACTTCTCTGCCACTCCTGACTTCCTCATAAAATACCTCTCTTGGCACCCTGTTATATGCTTTCCCTAAATCCACAACAACCCAATGTAATTTTTCTGACGTCTATACTTTTCCATCAACATTCTCAAAGCAAACCTTGCATCTGTAGTGCTCTTTTGTGGATGAAAATATACTGCTACTCGCTAATAATCACTTCTCTTAACCTAGCTTCCTCTACTCTTTCCCATATCTTCGTACTGTGGCTGATCAACTTTATATCTCTGTTGTTACTACAGCTCCGTACATCACCTTTATTCTTGAAAATTGGTACCAGTAATGCTTCTTTGCCACTCCTCAGGTATCCTCTCCGTTTCCAAGATTGTGTTAAACAATCTAGTTAACAACTCCACTGCTGGGGGCGTCCAGGTAGCGTAGTGGTCTATTCCATTGTCTACCAACACGGGGATTGCCAGTTCGAATCTCCTTGTTACCTCTGGTTTGGTTGGACGTCCCTACAGACACAATTGGCTGTGTCTGCGAGTGGGAAACCAGATGTGGGTATGTGTCCTGATCACTACACTAGCGCTTCCTCTGGTTGGTCGGGCTGCCTGTTTGGGGGAAGGGGGAACTGGGGGGCAATAGTGTGATCCTCCCTATGGTGCCCCATGGTGTTGGGTGTAGCAGTGTATCAACGCCAAAACCGCACGTCACTCTATTTTTTATTGGCTTTTGTCAGTATGGGGTCAACATGATCATGCCCCACAGCTCATTATTGAAAGTGTGTTGAACATGCGCAGTGTTTGCAACTGCTCACTTAGTTAAACAAACGCTGATGGGTCCCACGCCCACCAAACAAAGACTGTTAAGAGAAGTATACTGACCTTTACACAACAGGTCCATCCATCCATGCATCCATTATCTGAGTCGCTTATGCTGCTCTCAGGGTCACGGGGATGCTGGAGCCTATTCCAGCAGTCATTGGGCAGCAGGCGGGAAGACACCCTGGACAGGTGCAGGAAGATATTTGAAATGTATCGGGCAGTGCAACTATTTTCATATGTAATAAACCCGCAAGAATGTTGGATATGAAAAAAAAAATTGTTACACTGAATTATTATATTGATCATGTGCAATGGTGACATCTGATGGGGCCAGGCCCCACCGGCCCCTAATAGAGAGACTCTATTGTTAAATTTAAAAATATAAATATATATTTGTCATGTCTGTGAAATTCTACAGACATAGACATTGAAACTATAGTGAAATTTGTCAATTATGTAATGTAATGCTGTGGGTATGATGTCAATATGACTATCAACAGATCATTCTCACTGTCTTTTTGCTGAGCTGTGCACTTCACGCAGAGAAAAATAGGCGCCATGTATATTCTCTAGAGTTGTTTCACTGCAGCATGGCCTGAGCCACGCTGCTCATGTGGGCTGTGTGCCTGCTCTAACCTGTTAAAATGGTAGCGGTTCCGTGTTTCCATGGCGCACACGTGCTTTTCAGGTAGTGGTGTCGGACATTGTGTAATGAGAGCTGAATCTTGAATTACAGAGGAGTGACTTCATTCAATGTTAACAAGTGATTGAAAGGAAGGACTCAGGAGGGCAGTGAAGTGCACACTCTTGGTTTCTTATAAACTTTACTTACATCTTCCACACTAAAATGTTACTCTTTTTCCACACTTTATTCTTCTGTACTAAAGTCTAAGCTGCAAAGCATAAGTCAAAGTATACAGAGGAAGAGATTGGGAAAGAAGAAGTGGGATAGTCAGAGAGATGAAGAAAGTAGCCAGGAGTACAAGGAGATGCAGCATAAAGCGAAGAGAGAGGTGGCAAAGGAAAAGGCGTACGGTGACTTGTATGAGAGGTTAGACACTAAGGAAGGAGAAAAGGACTTGTGCCAATTGGCTAGACAGAGGGACTGAGCTGGAAAGGATGTGCAGTAGGTAAGGGCGATCAAGGATAGAGATGGAAATGTGCTGACAAGTGAGGAGAGTGTGTTGAGAAGGTAGAATGTGTACTTTGAGGGGCTGATGAATGAAGAAAATTAGAGAGAGAGAAGGTTGGATGATGTGGGGATAGTGAATCAGGAAGTGCGGTGGATTAGCAAGCAGGAAGTGCGGGCAGGTATGAAGAGGATGAAGAGTGGAAAGGCAGTGTGTCCAGATGACATACCAGTGGAGGCATGGAGATGTTTCGGAGAGATGGCAGTGGAGTTTATAACTAGATTGTTTAACACAATCTTGGAAAGTGAGAGGATGCCTGAGGAGTGGAGACGAAGTACACTGGTGCTGATTTTTAAGAAGAACTGTAGCAACTACAGAGGTCTAAAGTTGATCAGCTACAGCATGAAGATATGGGAAAGAACAATAGAAGCTAGGTTAAGAGGAGAGGTGACGATTAGCGAGCAGCAGTATGGTTTCATGCCACGAAAGAGCACTGCAGATGTGATGTTTGCTTTGACAATGTTGATTGAGAAGTATAGAGAAGGCCAGAAAGAGTTGCATTGTGTCTTTGTAGATTTAGAGAAAGCTTATGACAGAGTGCCGAGAGAGGAGGTGTGGTATTGTATGAGGAAGTCAGGAGTTGCAGAGAAGTATGTAGGAGTGGTGCAGGATATGTATGAGGGAAGTGTGACAGTGGTGAGATGTGCAGTTGGAATGACAGATGGGTTCAAGGTGGAGGTGGGATTACATCAAGGATCGGCTCTGAGCACTTTCTTGTTTGCAATGGTGATGGACAGGTTGACTGATGAGATCAGGCAGGAATCTCTGTGGACTATGATGTTTGCAAATGACATTGTGATCTGCAGAGGTGGAAAAACTCCGTCCAGAAAGTAAAAACCCTTACTGTGTCTTCACTCCACCCATGTACTAAACCATCAGATTGCACTGACTAGTTTCCCAAAATAGCTGGTTTAATACATGGCTGGAGTAAAGACACGGTTAGGGTTTTTACTTTCTGGACCGGGTTTTTCCACCTCTGGTGATCTGTAGCGAGAGTAGGGAGCAGGTTGATGGGAGCCTGGAGAGATGGAGGTATGCACTGGAGAGAAGAGGAACGAAAGACAGTAGGAGCAAGACGGAATACATACACTCACTGGTCACTTTATTAGGTACACCTTGCTAGTACCGGGTTGGACCCCCTTTTGCCTTCAGAACTGCCTTAATCCTTCTTCGCATAGATTCAACAAGGTACTGGAAACATTCCTCAGAGAGTTTGGTCCATATTGACATGATTGCATCACGCAGTTGCTGCAGATTTGTCGGCTGCACATCCATGATGCGAATCTCCCGGTCCACCACATCCCAAAGGTGCTCTTTTGGATTGAGATCCGGTGACTGTGGAGGCCATTTGAGTACAGTGAACTCATTGTCATGTTCAAGAAACCAGTCTGAGATGATTCGAGCTTTATGACATGGCGCGTTATCCTGCTGGAAGTAGCCATCAGAAGATGGGAACACTGTGGTCATAAAGGGATGAACATGGTCAGCAACAATACTCAGGTAGGCTGTGGCGTTGACACGATGCTCAGTTGGTACTAAGGGGCCCAAAGTGTGCCAAGAAAATATCCCCCACACCATTACACCACCACCACCAGCCTGAACCGTTGATACAAGGCAGGATGGATCCATGCTTTCATGTTGTTGACGCCAAATTCTGACCCTACCATCCGAATGTTGCAGCAGAAATCGAGACTCATCAGACCAGGCAACGTTTTTCCAATCTTCTATTGTCCAATTTTGGTGAGCCTGTGCGAATTGTAGCCTCAGTTTCCTGTTAGCTCACAGGAGTGGCACCCGGTGTGGTCTTCTGCTGCTGTAGCCCATCTGCCTCAAGGTTCGACGTGTTGTGCGTTCAGAGATGCTCTTCTGCATACCTCGGTTGTAATGAGTGGTTATTTGAGTTACCGTTGCCTTTCTATCAGCTCGAACCAGTCTGGCCATTCTCCTCTGACCTCTGGCATCAACAAGGCATTTTCGCCCACAGAACTGCCGCTCACTGGATATTTTCTCTTTTTCGGACCATTCCCTGTAAACCCTAGAGATGGTTGTGCGTGAAAATCCCAGTAGATCAGCAGTTTCTGAAATACTCAGACCAGCCCATCTGGCACCAACAACCATGCCACGTTCAAAGTCACTTAAATCACCTTTCTTCCCCATTCTGATGCTCGGTTTGAACTGCAGCAGATCGTCTTGACCATGTCTACATGCCTAAATGCATTGAGTTGCTGCCATGTGATTGGCTGATTAGAAATTTGCGTTAACGAGCAGTTGGACAGGTGTGCCTAATAAAGTGGCCGGTGAGTGTATGTGTGAATGAGAGGGAGGACAGTGGAATGGTGATGATGCAACAGTAGAGGTAATGAAGGCTTATGTGTTTAAATACTTGTGGTCTACTGTCCAAAGTAACGGGGTGGAGGAGAGAGGTGGAGAAGAGAGTGCAGGCTGGGTGGAGGAGAGTGTCAGGAGTGATTTGCGACAGAAGGGTACCAGCAAGAGTTAAAGGGAAGGTTTAGAAGATGGTTGTGAGACAAGCTATGTTATATGGTTCAGAGACAGCGGCACTGACAAAAAGACAGGAGGCAGAGCTGGAGGTGGCAGAGTTGAAGATGCTAAGACTTTGATTGGAAGTGACGAAGAAGGACTGGATTAGGAACGAATATATTAGAGGGACAACTCAGGTTTGACGGTTTGGAGACAAAGCAAGAGAGGCAAGATTGAGATGGCTTGGACTTGAGGAGAGATGCTGGGTGTAGCCTCCTGAGACCCAGGAAAAAATGTTGTTTAAGGTATATTTTTTGTACATAAATTAAGTGTTGGAGTGGTAAAACACACATTGCAAAGAAAAACATGTTAAAGCTTGATTTTGTTAAAATTTTACAACATGTCCACTGTAGTGGACACCCCCCCACATGTGATGTCATTTTAAAGACACAGTTGTCCTCTTTAAGGGAACATGGGACTGAATACAGTGGCATGTATAGTATGAGCAAAAACGCTACATGCACTACAGTGGACAAAAATGAATTGCTGGGTCTCATACTGGGAGAAGGATGCTGAATATTGAGCTGCCAGGGCAGAGGAAAAGAGGAAGGCCAAAGAGGGGGTTTATGGATGTGATGAGAGAGGACATGCAGTGGCTGGTGTGACAGAGGAAGATGCAGAGGACAGGAAGAGATGGAAACGGATGATCAGCCGAAAGTAGTAGTAGACTACAGTTTAAGTTGCCTTTGCAAAGATTTGGTAAATTGTCTTTCTGATGCTGCTGCAGCTTCTGCGCGAACTATCAAAAAAGAACAGTATGTCTGTTACCAGTAATATATTACCTTTAGCAGTAACGAAGTAATATAACATGTTACGAGTAGAATATCGCTATTATGCCGGGATCAGACTACACGAATCGAATTCAGCTTAATTTCCAGCGTCGGGCCAAATTATGAACGTCGGGAACGACGAATGGGTGTCTTTACCCCGTGTAGTGTGACATAATTGAAGAGCAGCAATGTGGCGTCTGGGATGCCGACACTGATCTCAAAAAAAAGACTGGATCGCGCAACCCATAATTCCGTGCCACCAATTTATGAAGGCCAATTGAACTTGATCGGCGCCATCTTAGTGTAACGTGCATGAATAATTAGACACGCTGGCCGCTGGCTGGCGGGTCTGACCCTTTAGTCGAGCGGTTAGCGATGTCTCCTGCGGCGCGGGCGATACGGGTTCGCTTCCCGGCCGCGGCAGTTCCGGTGGTTGCGTGGCCCCCTCGAATTCGCTACATTGGTGGCAGCGGTGGGATGGTGAGACCGTAAAAGGCCATCGGAAGCGTATGCGCCCAGAGGCGTGAAGGAGCTGATATGCTTAAGCACGGGCATGGTTGCGTGGCCCCCTCGAATTCGCTACATTAGGTAGATCAAAAAGCGATCAAATTGCATTAGAATTGCCAGCTAAAATGCCGAGTTGCGGCGCATACAAGTGCTCTAACCGCACAGGGTCGAAAAAAAAGTAGCAATTCAGATAATATAACATTTCACAAGTAAGTACCCTTTTTTATTTGACTTGCATTCAAGATGCCATAGCAATTGCTGATTTAAGATGCCTTGATTTGTCAAAAAAAATTCCCGAGCTGGCTCCTCACATGCTCGACACTGCTGTCACGGATAATCATGTTTTTGATCTTATAAAAGTAATCTTGTAATTATTGCAAGATACGACTGCATCATCTTGGCAAAGAATGCACTGCAAAGCTAGCTGGCAAGAAGCTGCGAAAACAGCTGACAAAACTTCTAAACAGTGATTAAAGTGGGCCGGAGCTACCCGGATCCCGACACCGGCACCTCCCCTCCTCCCCCAAGTCAACCGGAGCTGAGATCCGGCACTCTGTAGACAGGAGTAATTTCAACCTTTTTGTCACAGTAAAATTTAAAACAAAAACATGATGCAGCCAATTTACAAGCATTACAAAATAAATCGCAAATAAAGTCGTTCTTCTATTTTTATACTACTTTACTTTTTCTAAAAGTTTGAATGATATCGCGTCCTCACGTGACCCGCACCTGCCTGCTGTCTGGCTTCACCAGACTTGACATCAAAAGAGACTGGCTTCACACTCACGGGTCAGGGTCAGTTCACCGCACCAGGCAGACAAGACTCGAGAGAGCGTCAACCTGCTACCTGCACTATTGTCTTGGATTGGGGGGCATAAAGAGTGAGTATCTTCAGTGTATTTCCAATAGTATTTCCAATAGTTTTGTCTAGCTCTGCTGTGGTTTTCATTCAAGCAACTAACGTTAGCGAACGTAACGTTAGCTAGCTAGCTAACTAGCTATCTTCCACCCGGTAACGTTGCTAGCTAGTTGCTGACGTTGCTGGCTAGTTGTTTGAATGCTGCTAGGCAAGCTAACTATCGGTAGCGTCCGGTAACGTTACCGGTAGCTAGCTAGTTATGTTTGTCCAACCTTAGCTCTGGCCATGCAATATTTTCATTCAAATAACTAACTAGCTAGCAAACGTTAGCTACCGGTAGCTATTATTAGCTAACAATGCTAACGTCGGGACTACTGGACCAGTGGTTAGCTAGCCTAACGTTAGCTAGCTACCTATCACTCCCGCACTTTTGCCCACCTCTCTAATACAGAGATCCCCCACTTACCAAATCCCACTTTAACCCCTACTTCTAAATGTAAATGTAAGATCATGATTGCAGAACATGAGAATATGAGACTCTGTTGTAGTCATTGGAAAGTTTAATAGTCTTGCTTGCACATATAGGTGATTGTAAAGTAGCCTAGTATACTGTCATTTTCTTAGGTAGCGAGCTAGCGTGTTGCAGCGATGGCGAGCAACGGCCTGATGAAGCCAGGACGCACTGCTCTCTCCCTTGCGAGCGGCACGCTCTGTCATTCTTTCACACACTCGTCTGAGGAGCCAGCTCGGGAAAAACATTTTGACAAATCAAGGCATCTTAAAACAGCAGTTATATTATCTGAATTGCCACTTTTTTTCGACCCTGTGCAGTTAGAGCACTGGTATGCGTTGCAACTCAACATTTTAGCTTGCAATTCTAATGCAATTTGATCGCTTCTTGGTCTACCTAAGATGGCCGCCAAGTCGCCCATGCCGGCTTCACTTCATATCGCGAGTTGCTCGATCCAGTCTTTTTTTTTTTTTAGATCAGTGGATGCCGACGACACCTCGACGAAAAGTCAAGCATGTCCGATTTTTTTTAATGTACCCAAATCGGGAGGGGGGGGTGAGGGCAGCCCGGGAACTACCCCAGATAGCAAAATGCCATTGAATCAACATTGAAATGTTGCCAGGCAGAGGCATTGAATCCACATTGATTTATGACGTGAATTCACTGTTGAAAGCGATCGATATGTTCAATGTTGAAATGGCATCGAATGTTCATTGATTTCCGACATCGATTTTATGTTGAAAGTGCTCGTTATTGTAACCCAGTTAAAACATGTGGTTATAAGGGGTGATGCCATAGTACAAATAGTGTTAAAAACATCTAAATAAGGTTTAGTTTAAAAGTGTTTAAGAAGGTTAAAATCATTTTAAAAAGTGTGATGTGTTTTTGTTTATTAAAGAGTATAATGTTTTCCTGGAAACTCTAAACCAGCATTTATGCGGGTTAATGACATGCTGCAGGAGTACAGGTCGGGGAGGTGTTTCGGCACGGACGACAGAGGGGAGGGACGGTGGACGAGCGCGATACAGATAACTTTTGTGTTGTATGTTAAGTTTAGAGTGCACAAACCATTGTGTAATTTATATCTTAGGATTGTTTACACAACAGTTGGGGTGAGATTATAAATTATATATTGTCGGAACGTGAGGAATTTCTACCCGAAATTCAAAGAGCGTTTAGGTGTGTGCTACTGCTAATGCTAAGCGCTCGACGTGCAGCATAGAGTCTGTTCATTACCCGTGGACGGACATTCGCTAGCTTAGGTTCAGCTAGCTCAGTTGAACTGTTCGAGGGGTGAGCTGCTGCTTCCAACCAGAGGGCAGAGCAGAGACCTGGGACGAAGTTTGGAGCAACAGGGCTTCACTCAGCGTGTTTCTGGCGACGCGGGAGAGAGGATAGACATCAGACGGTGACTGCGAGACGCCAACCTGCTGCTAAACCTGCAAGACGGTTGAAGAAAGACAAACCAGGAACATTGTCTCAGGTACCACACTTGTTCTTTTGCTCACGGAGGAGCGAAGGGGCCATTAAGTTTTGGGCCACAACGATCACAAGCACCGAACCAGGCCTGCAACTTTATATTTTGTTTTAACATAATTTTGGTTTTGCCGGCTTTAGGCAACAGTGTCCGTGTGTGTGTGTGTGTGTGTGTGTGTGTGTGTGTGTGTGTGTGTGTGTGTGTGTGTGTGTGTGTGTGTGTGCGCGTGTGTGTGTGTGTGTGTGTGTGTGTGTGTGTGTGCCCACGAATTATATTGGTTGAATTTAATTGACATTCAGATTGGTTAATTGTGATTTTCTAGGAGAATCCATTTTGGTGTTAAAGTGTAGTGTTTTGTTATGCACTTAGTGTTGAAAAACCGTAAGAGGGTTTTCCTGAAGAAAGGGAAATTTCAGTTTGAAGAACGTTCCTATTATTATTTTATTTTTTCATTTTAAATCAAAACTCATTCTTTAGTTAAGTAAATAATTGAGACTTATTTTTCTATAAAACCTGAGTTGTGTGATTTTATTAGACTTACCTGCTTAGAGGGAATGATTTCATATTGAAGGAGACATACAGACACGTTTGGTTAGAAATCTTTATTAAAACCATAACTTTAAAGGTAGCTTTAAAGGTAATTTCATGATAGGTAGGTTTAAAAAAACTCCAGGTGTGTACTGTAAAAAGGGATCCAGGACAATAATTAAAACTGAGTTAATCAGGGTTAAAATTTATTAAAAGAACCCAAAAGCCCTGCCCTTATTAATATAACTGTTGACGGGAGTGCTACATTATATTCACTGTTGAAATAACGTTGAAATTGCAATCATGGCTGATATTGAATCAATATTGATTAAGCTATTATCTCAAAGGTTAAATTTAGTTTATTTGACATTGAAACAATGTTATAGTAATCATTTATATGCTTTACAGCATGCTCTTCATCTGGCCTAGGCTATACTAAAAGAAACAAGAAGAATCATCGTTTTTTTTTTCTTTATTGTACAATTTTAAGTTGAAATCACTTTGAACCTGAGGCAAACACCTTGCGATTCCACACTATCAAAACAACAAATTCCAAATATGTTCTGTTATCGTATACACTTCTTCAGTCACTGCTACACCACTGGGTTTAAATTGGGCTATAAGATAATATACACGTAAATTATTAGTGCAAAGTGAATTTTAATCAGAAACTCCAGAACCATCCAGGCCATCAATGTATCCACCCACAAGCCAAGAGCACATGAAACAATGCTACATGATAAACCAATGATACAATCTTAAGTCTAGTTTAACTATTTTAGATCTCCCAAGAGCTTTCCAAAACATTTGCTCATTGATCCGTAAACTATCTCCGTGCCAATTTGAAACGGAACAATCAAGAATCGTCATGTTGAGACAACAACGATCAAAGCATGACATGTAATACAAACAGTCTTTAACTTTATTTTCTTCCATCGGTCCTTTTTATCCCACCCCCTCTCTCTGGTGCATAACGCAGCCACTTCTTGACGACATCGCTGAAGTTCAGCTCCGACATCTTTCGGTCATGTTGACGAGCAGCCTCTGAAAATGATCTTGCAAGCTCACGTTCAGCTGCATGACGTGCGTCAATCAGCTGACAAAAAAATTCAAATCAATTGAGCGCCAACAGGGAAAGCAGTCCAGCCAATCAGCCAGGTGGTCATTGTGCACATTGAAACAACATTGATTCAATGTTGCCATTTCAATCCTGAAAACCTAACCCTTATTGCAATGTTGATTCATCATTGTTTTTTTGTTTTTTTTGTTTTATTTAAACTGTGTCTGTTATTAAATGTTGAATCAATATTGATTTCTCAACCTCAACCAAAAACGACCATTTTGACCATAATTCAACGTTGAATCAACAACTTTTGCCATCTGGGACTCTACGTTACGACGACGTTAACCATTCGACTAAAGGGTCCGACTCCGACCCAGTAGCCAAGGGCTAGTGAGTCTTCATCCGTGATCGTTTACACTACCCCCAAGCGCATCCCAGCGCTTCAGCATATGAAAATACAAATAAAATAAAATAAGATAAAAAAACGTTTTTTTTTTTGTTTTTTTTTTTGTACTTTATTCAACAAGTCAATGTACATATTACATCAGGTACAAACAAGAACACAATACAGGAAAGCAGATAACAACATCAAAAAAAATCTTCCAACTTGTTTCCTGTTTCTCAGGGGTCGCCACAACGTCAGGGGTCGCCACAACGGATTTTACAGTTTCCATCGGTGCCGTGTCAGGGCACAGCACCAATGGCAGCTGTTGTTAACCCGGGCCTCCACCGATCCGTATGGAGCCTCGACTGATCCGGTATGGTCTTGTCAATCCGTATAATGATTTGGCAAAATTTTATGTCGGATGCCCTTCCTGACACAATCGGTCTTTGACAGTTATTTATGTTCGTTGATTGTGATTTTTCCCAGCCGCCATTTCCCCTGGTATTACCAGTGGTGTAGAAATAGCTAACACGGAGACAGGTAGCAGCAAATATAATCACTTTTAAAGTAGCCATGGGGAAGCATAAAAAAGCAGAGAGGATACCACACCGAGATAAACTTAGCAAGGATGCCAAGGACAGTTATTTGGAGAAATTGTCGTCAATTAACAACATTGATCCAAACGACCTACCCGCAAAACGGTGGGAGTGTTGGCCCCGCATTGCTGCCTCCAACCTTGTACCTTGATATCACCAACTATCTTGTTTACGGTATAAGGGCTTATACCTGTGAACAGTTCCGAAATTACAAATCCCTTGAGGCCCACGGACATTTCACCAATGGCTGGGTGCAGGAATTGTTTATATTTCGACCAGATCACTGCGACAACACAGTCCTGACAGCAAAGGTAAGCTAGCATTAGCTCTAAATCAAGGAAACCTATGCTTAGCATAGTAGCCTTAACTTCCATTTTCTTCCCATTAAAAGTAAGATATTACAAACATATTACACATTTAGAATGTTATCAAGAGCGAACCTTTAGGGAGGGAGGGTCATTATCTTACTTTCTGAGAACATTCTTGGGCTCATTCAGGGTTGCCGAGGACCACATTCACTTGCTAGCTAACGTTGCCGGCTAGCTAACTTATCTTTAAAATAAGGTCCGCTACCATTAGCTTGCATTAACTTCGTCTACCAGATGGTTAGCATTTTTGATGATTGAGATAACGTTAGCTAGCTAACTATTAGTGCAAAATAGCTAGTACAACCACTGACCAAGTTAGGATTTTCAGACTCTAAAAAAAGGGGGGGGGGACGAGCAGGAAATTATGTCCATGGCTGTAATAATGATGATATAGTCATGTTATACTATCTTCACGGCCTGATTGTGTTTTGTTTGTTTTGTTTATTGTGAACATGGACAAATGTCAAACAGGAGGTAAAAATTAGCTAATCCTGTTGTCCTCTGTCTACCTGTCTTGTCTACAGGTCTTGCAGGCGCAACACCTGAGTGACACACCACTCAAGCCATGGGCTATCATCAACTCATCCGGGGCTATAACATCAGGTCAATGCACATGTATGGCTGGCATAGCCGAGACATAAACACGTGTGGCAGCTATGCTGTTCAAGTTGGAGGTGGTAGTCAGATGCAGGGAGACCAAAACAGTGACTGGCCAACCTGCATACTGGATGATACTGAGCAACATCACAAAGGTGGGAGCAGAGGCAGGACACAGAATTGACTTCACCTCTGCCAAAGTGAAAAGAAAGTCTCTGAATAGACTCCTGGATGGTGAGGTAGAGAGCACGCCTGCTCTAAGGACTTCATCAAACACCTGCAAGTTCGGCATTGCTACACAGGAGCAGTGGGCGTCATATCTTGCACAACTGCAGAAAGTATCCCCGAAAGCTGCAATTCTGTCAAATTTGCCCGGTTATTGTGATGCATTTGCAGACCCTGTGCAGCCATCCTCAGCACCAGATTCGCTGCGCTGTCACCGTGATGAGAAAATGGATGGCGGTGAACTCTCTATCTTGAGCCTGCACTGCAAAACCTTGGCAAGTAAGGTAGACGTTTCACCTGAGCAGGCACACTTCATTGAAAGACAGACCAGAAAGTAGCACCAATCCTCATCTTGGGATCACTTCTGCACTGGAAGGATAACTGCATCAAATATGCATTCAGTCTTCGTGTCTGGCTTGGACAAGCCTGCACTGTCTACAGTGAAAGCAGTTTTTATCCCAACAGTGGTCCTCTGAACAAATGTGCTGCTACTGCATGGGGAAGACAAAATGATGAGAATGCAAGAACACAGTATAGAGTGCAGGGTGAGAAACATCACTGTGATGTAGAGATGACTGAGTGTGGCTTCATCATAAACCCAAAGTTTCCTCAGGTTGGGGCATCGCCAGACGGGATGGTGCAGTGCACCTGCTGTGGAAGAGGCTGCATTGAGATAAAGTACCCATACAAGCACTGTGAGAGCACTGTCAAGGAGGCATGCAGTGACAGACACTTCTGTTTGGAAGTAATGGATGGAGAGCTACAGTTTAAGAAGGGTAGTCCATACTACGAGCAAGTCCAGACAGAAATGTTTGTGGCTGATCTTGAGTACTGTGACTTTGTTTTGTGGACTTCGAAAGACTGCGCTGTATTGCTTGTTGCACCTGACCCACAGCTCATATCATTCAGCCCTACATCAAACCAATCAAACGTTTGCACATTTTATAAGTAAAGAGTCAATGCACTTTGCACGAGAGCAGGTGAAAACTATGTATAGAATAAAATGCACAGGATATACTTAAAACAATATTCAAAGTAAATGCAGAGAAAATACCAAAAGGGCAACCAGGGCTGGAGGTGTGTGTCCAATGGCTCTTTATCAATACATATGAGATGAATGAAAAAAAAGAAAGGAAAAAAAAGGAATGGAAAAAAATAGAAATCGCTATATTTTCCTGCCTCGTCTGACATCTCCTGTGACGTGTTCCTTGACGTTGACCAATAGGATGACAGAGTGCAGTCAGGCGCACATATGTAAACATGGCAAAGAGAAAGAGGGACACTGCTGTCAGGTGGAAAGATAAAACTGAGGGAAGGTTCCTTGAGCAGTGGCAACAATACCCCTGTCTTTTTGACGTTTCCTCGAGGGCGGACCATGACAGAGTCAACAAAGATAAATGTTAGCGAGAAATATCGGAGACACTTCAGCAACCAGGTGAGTAGCTAGTTAAATTATGCTAGGTTGTTATTCCCCTGTAGCACCAGCCGCAACAACGTCCACAATCATATTTTCCTTCTTTTATTGTTCTTTTCGGAACACAAGACCGCTCGGCATCGCATATAGTGCTTCTTTACCCATGACTGACAATTTCTTGACCCTTGCATCCGTGCCTGGTGTAGTTTAAGGATTCCAACCTGAAATTAAGTGGGGGGTTTTTTGTGGGTTTTTTTTTTTTAAAGAATTCATCTACACCGTGCCACTTCCGCCAGTGTGCCACCAGAAAATATATCCCCCGTAGACTTCCTTGTTACTGAGATGTCGCTGCAGAGGTAGGCTCTACGTTTTCGAAATGGGTATATTTCCATTACTTTTAGTTTATCGAAGAAAAGGACAAGAACGTAATTTATCAGATTTTGATCCTTTGTCCGCCCGTCCATCCCATTATCAAAGGCCGTTCGTTTAATTAAAAAGGTCTAGACTATTTAAATGTTCTATATCATCACGCTATTGTTAATATAAGCTGTTTCAGGTGTACGGCTTCATTAGGCTATAAAATATCGCCCATATCAGGATTTGCTTCTGTGCTTTGATTTACTGCTATAAAACAGCATTACCCTCTTCTGTTTTATAATGCCTAGTCGTACTTCTTCGGTTATGTTGGTGAAATTAACGCGAAAGTAGTGTAATCAGTAATGTATTACTCTACACAGACAGTAATATTGTAAAGTAATTTATTACTTCCAAACAAAAGTAACTTGCCGAACACTGTTACACATTTAACTTTGAAACTTTAAGGTCTACTGAGCTGTGATAAATTAATTAAAGAAAGAAATACTAATGCATTTACAACATAAAAAAGACAATATTTCATGGTGATATAATTTATTCATATGACATTTATTCCAAATGTGAATATAATTTGTGTAAGAAATGTGTAAACATTAATTCTGATGAAAGAATGGCACTGAACATTGATTCTAATAAAACAAACTTTTTAAGAACAGGTCCTCTTATTTTAATTAACATCTTTTAAAAGGCAGCAGTCAATCAAATGTCATCTCAACACGAAAAGGTTCCTGCAATGATTCTGAATGACTAACCTGAACAGTCTATTCTGGTAACCACAACAAAAATGGTTGGGGGGAAAATGAACAGGAAAACCAACTGACCAACAACCCACTGACTTTTGATACCATCCTTGTCTACCACCCAAGCCTTTCTACCGAAGCCTTGTGCAGGTTCAGGACTGGTTCACTGAGAAATAGAAAAGACTTTAACACAGACTGAGAAAGGCTATGTAGTGAAAGGTCTTCCTATCCGTGCTCCCAAACAATTGTATTACCTTTCCAAACTCATACACGAGGTTCCTTTGGCCAGGTTTAGGCCACTAGATGACTCCAGTTGTTGGCTCCCCCAGGCCAAAGGCATCCCGTCCTCGCCCGGTGGTCTGTTGTCATTTCATATATCATTAGAACACAAGAGGCAGGAAGTGTCCATGGCGATCAACAGATGCAGGGGAAACCCACAAAATGGCTTCCTCCTGTGTTGGGCATACGGCATCTGGGACAGTTAAAATTGGAGCCCCAAAACAAGAGACCGTATCTGTGCATTGAGAACACCTTCAAAGGAGTTATGCCTCGATGAAATATCCTTTCAGAGAATGCCTCTTAGAAGATCTGTAAAAGCTGATGTTTAAGCGGGTACGTTGACATTTTGACAGAGGGATAAGTGCAAGATCAGCCAACAGTGCAAATTCAGAATCCAAGCAAAAAGAATCATCCTCAGTGGATTTCACAGCATGTGTAGAAAACATTGAAGAATCAGATTGCCCATTTACTTTACAGAGGGAACTTTTTTTTCTGTGTTAAGGGAAGCGCAGCCGGAAAAATGGTTTGGATGGAGTGGGAATGGTGTGAGAGCGAGAGAGAAACCTGCTGAATGCCAGAATAAATAAAGTAAATAAATCGGGGGATAATGTGAGGCAATTGTAGGGGTGTGCATAATCAGGGATTTGGAGGCTGCTCACTCTGCTGCTCATCTTTTGACAACAAAACCAGGCCGGTTTCGCTCTCTCTCCTTCCCTCTCTCCCCCTCACTCTCTCTCCTCTCACTTTTCTCACTCTCTCTGTCTCTCTCTCTCTCTCTCCCCCTCCCTCTTTCTCTCCGGCCAGTGATAATCTGTTCCAGTACACTTGCCATGAAATGAGCAATGCAGGGCTCGTAATGCACTGGACAGGCAAAGCCTGACAGATAACATAAGCTCCCTGCACCGCCTCCCCACCCCCCTCCACCCCCAACCACCACCACAACCACTGCCACCGCCATTACCAGTTCTTCAGCTTCCCCTTCCACTCTTAAATCAAGGCCCTTCAATTGTAAAAGAAAGAAAAATAAAGGCGGCAGAAGACTTGGTTCATTACGGGGGGAGGGTTGTTTTTTTGTCTCCTCATCCGATACAGGATAACTGTGGCAAGCTGTCTCGTCAAGCCGCGCCGGCGACATATTTCATCTCGACACCCGTGACCTTCGCTGCCAGGCGGACAATGGGAGGAGGCTGTTTTGGGGTTTTGTTCTTCTCTCCTGTTTACAGTTGTGATTGTCATTTGGCTAATGTATGCGCGCATACGTACACGTGGGCCTTGAAGCGAAGCCTGGCAGAGCTGACAGTAGTAGTCTGCAGTCTCACGGGGTGGAAGAAAAGAAGGCTGTTTTGATGGTGATGAATATATAATTATTGTACTGTTTGTATGTTTTTCTTCTCTTTTTCTGCTTTCTCTCCCTGTTTCTTGCTCTAGCTGTCTGCCTTATAGCCCTCTCTCTCACTCTCTCTCTCTCTCTCTCTCTCTCTCTCTCTCTCTCTCTCTGTACTTCTATTTCTCGCTCTCTCCTCTCTCCTTAAGTTCTTTGATCTGCCTTTGGTTTGAATGTCATACTATCTGGATGAGTTCATGCTAGATGAATCTCCCTTCATCCTTCTCCACAAAGACTCAAATAAAGGCCTTTTCCCCCCACATATGATTCAGTTTCCACACGCATTTTATGCCGATGCGCACTAAACACTATGGTAAAATGTAGAGTTATGTCTCTAACGCTAGTAACTCACAGCCGTGATCAGTAAAAATGACTGATCTGCTCATTTTGGACATGAGATGCAGTCTCTTGGTGTGTTAGGGTGGGCAGGATGAAAGTGATGGTGTACAATGTTATAGTGAACATGTAATTTTGTGATGGCATTGCTCCATTCGTTGTATTATAATTAGTTATGAATGCATTCCATTATGTGTAAGCAATATGCTCATACAGAGTGAACTTTTGGCATGATTATTCGCCAATCAGCGAGAAGTTATGAGTCCTACTCATAACCATGACAGACTCCGTGAAACTCTGAAATTAACTTACACTACAAAATCTGCTCATTTACTTTGAAAACTCCGAAAAATCACTGGGTTTAATAAAGTGTTTATCTCAACTTGCAAGGGGAGGAGGAAAAGGAATAATCCTATTTAAGGTCCAGGATAAACATGACAGAGACCTCCCCGGCAGCCTTGTTTGACAGCAGACAACTCCAACCGTGATCAATAGATTCCTGTCCCCTGTCTCTCCGAGGGCCGTGTGGTTTTAGAGGTTCGGAAAATCCGCCACGATGCAGGGCCCTCCCATCTCGTCTGAACCGAGCTTCGTCAGGGTGGCTCCTGCTCCCATGTTCTTTCCTGGCTGGAATGCTGGCATGTGGAGGATGACAGGGTTTCCTAGGATCCGACAGGGGCCTCTTTAATTTGGGCATCCACTCCTGCCACTTCCCCTGACCAGAAACCATTTTAAACCGGTGGCCACATAGGAGCTGGCATTCCCCTTTTCCTCCTTTTTTATGGTTTGTTCACTTCTGTGGCTCTTTTCTTGGTTACCCTTGTATTTCTATCTGTCTGTTTCCACCTCCGTCTTGGCTGAAACAAAAAAGTGAATTTATTTCCGCTCCGTATCATCCATCACTGGCTTCATAGGCATCTACAAACACATATCCCGCCACAAAAACCACCACAAAAACACACATGCACGTGCACACACACACACACACACACACACACAGAGGCATGGACGCTATCAGGTGACAGGCATAATCGAACAGCAACTATGTGCTAGACCTTCAGCATGTGTGTACTAGTAGGTGTTTCCTGCCAGGGAGAGCTGTGACAGTGACAGACCACCCACCTGCTCTGGCTCTTCCTATTGATGTCGGCTTGGCGTCAGTGGGAGGGCAGCTAATGGGATTTCGCTATCTGCACCTCAGCGAAGCCACCATGTCAGCTCTGCCTCCTCCATGACGCTACACACAAGTCAAGATAGGTAAAACTGCCTCTCCTGGATGGGCAAAGCCTGACTGTGAAAGGCATATGACATTTAGCGCAGCGTAACACAGGTTTCCAAACTGCTACTGTACATCCCAAAAAAACTTCTCAGAGGCAATTTGGATACTGTGCCAATAGCAGGCATAGAAACAAACCTATGAGAAAGCGGGCTGTCAAGATTGCCTTTTGACTCTAAAATGCAAACCTGTCAGATAATTATCGAATGGAGAATTATTTTTCTGTACACATTATCCTTCTCATCACGTTTTAGTAATGTCATTTCACCTGGGCATTGTGGAAACCTACCTACCGCCTGATACGAAAAGACCTGTCAATCCACACTGCAGATCCACATCTGAAGTGTGCATCAGCATGATTTTGTCTATTAGTGTCAATTATGAAGCGTCTCAGTCTGACACCGGTACAGTCAGACAATCCAGCAGGGCTCTGAATGGTGACTAATCAGTTCAAGGTGCTAAGAAGTATGTAGGAGCCGAGCGGGTCTGGAAGAAATAAGAGAACCTCATTACTGCATCTAGTCACTATTCGTTCTCCTGGCACTGTCACAACACATGTTCAAAGCCTTGTTTCACTCTCCATCTCTGTTTCTCTTTCTCTCTCAGCTTTTCATGCTATTCAGAATGTATTTTCAATCTTCTCTGTTTCGCTATCTTCCAGAGTTTAACAATGGCTGTCTGAAAGTTCACACGTTAGTTTTTTTTTTTGCTTTTTTTTTTTTTTTTTTGCGGCAGCATTGCACTTCTTTTTTTTGCTTTTTTTTTTTGCCTTTTTCCCCTTCCCTCCTCCTCCCGTTTCTTTTGTCTCCCTTTCTTCCTCGTTGGTTGCTCCACATCAGAGATCCAGAGAGGGGCCTTTTGTGTCTGACTTTGCCCCAAAGGCGGTCGTCTTGCAAGGCAGATTAATAATTACAGAGTACACAACATTGGGGAAAACAATTTCAGAATCTTTGATGTCAAACATGAGAGAAACCAAAATTACAAAGAAAAAAAAAAGGATGATGAGGAAATGTCCTAAATGCTGGTCTTATTTTCTGTCTCCCTCTGTTTTGGCAGTATTTCCTGTTATTGTTGCTCTCTACTGTTTGGCAGGGCATTAAAAACATGAAGCTGAAGTTTAAAGGGAGGGGTGTTGGCCCTGGGGGGAAGCGGGGACACATTGAGACGGGGCATGCTAGCCGTCCTCCGACATATGTCACCCGGCGCTGTAGATCACCGCTCCGTACGCTTTCATCTACGTGTTTACATAGAGGGGCACATCAGTAAGATTATGAGATGTTATTTGTTGTTGTGTGTCATTAGAATAAATAGTAACCAAGACCAAATATAGGACAGCAGAGATGTCATGTCCCTGAGTTATGATTATGGGCTGTAATTGAAAGGTTGTGGGCGCTCCTTCCTCCGCCTCTGTGTGGAACTCCCTCTAACTGAGGAGGCCATGGATCATTGGAATGAGAATTTACAGTTCTCCCTGTCTTGTACTTTGCTGTGCATTTCTGAAAACAATGCTGTTTTTTGTCTCGTTTAATAATGAACGATTGGTCTGGGGCAGTCCTGCAGATGGAAATGATTACCGTCCTCTATGAATAATACAGCTTTTTTTCTTTCTTTTTTTTTGATAATTCCCAAATACAGCAACCACAATTGAACTTCAAGCAGGGTTCCTTGTATGACTATGCTTGTGGGATTTAGCCAGAATCCTGAATCTTGGAATATCAAATGGTGTGGTTCATTCATGATTTCTTCTCCTAGCGTAGTCATTTGATTGCATAGTTGATTTTATTTCAGGTTCATGTGTCTTTGGTGTTCTCTCTTCTTTTTTTTTGAATTTCCCTCCTTTTTCTCCCCAGTTGTATCCAGCCAATGACCCCACTCTTCCGAGCTGTCCCGGTCACTGCTCCACCGTCTCTGCCGATCCGGGGAGGGCTGCAGACTACCATATGCCTCCTCCGATACATGTGGAGTCGCCAGCTGCTTCTTTTCACCTGACAGTGAGGAGTTTCGCCAGGGGGACATAGCGCGTGGGAGGATCATGCTATTCCCCCCAGTCCCCCCCCAAACAGGCGCCCCAAACGACCAACCAGAGGAGGCGCTAGTGCAGCGACCAGGATACATACCCACATCCGGCTTCCTACCCAGAGACACGGCCAATTGTGTCTTTAGGGATGCCCGACCAAGCCGGAGGTAACACGGGGATTCGAACCGCCAATTCCCATGTTGGTAGGCAATGGAATAGACCGCTATGCTACCCGGACACCCCATCTTTGCTGTTCTGCTCACAAAGGGGTTTTCATGACACAACTACACATCTAGCTACAAACTGTGACGCGTGTTAAAGCAAATGTCAACAAACTCTAAATAAAACTCAAATATATCCAAATTCCTTCACCAATTTGACAGTCACAAACTTTGTGTTTCCATTATTCTTTAAGCACTTTGCAGATAAAACCTGGAGTATTTTGTAGTCAACCAACATGGGCAGCTTGTGATCGTCACATGAATGCGTCTCTGTGTGTGTCAGAAAAAGCAGTGGTTCGGCCTGGATTCGCCTTGTCACGAAAGTGGCGAGGTGTCTCCTCCGAGACTGCCGGCCGGAGAGATGCAGTTGGCGAACGCATGCAGTACGAGGGTGGGTGTTTGAATTAAAATAGGGAGCGATTGGCCACTAAATTGGGAGAAAAAGGGAAAAATCAGAAATACATTTTAAGAAAAAACAAGAGAGAACAAATACATCAGAGATGTTCGACCTGCCTACTTCACTGTAAATGTAATGTGCGTGGATAAGTAGACACGTTAGCCCTTGGCTAACGGGTCGGACCCTTTAGTCGACTGGTTAACGTTGTCGCTTGCGGTGTGGGACACGGGTTCGCGTCCCGGCTGTGGCGGTCCCGGGCTGCCCCCTTAATTGACTATATTGCGCATCCCTCTTCTGACACCAATGTAGAGAATTAAGGGGGCAGCGCGGGACCACCACAGCCGGGACGCGAACCCGTGTCTCCTACACCGCAAGCGAAAACGTTAACCGGTCAGCTAAAGGGTCCGACCCGTTAGCCAAGAGCTAACGTGTCTACTTATCCATGCACATTACATAAACATTATAGAGAAGTTTGCATTAATGGGTGTCAGACGCTAAGGATTCAAATAAGCGGGTAGTGTTACGCAGGCTGTATTTCAGGTGACAATAGGAACTGAGGTGTCAAAACCAAAACGACACCATGGAGAACCAGTAAGCTTCATTCAGCAGATGTAAAACATAAGTCATCTGCCACAGCTGAGAGTTTGGCTTTTGTTTTTTGTTTTTTGTTTTTACTTTTCAATGTGTAATTTCTTTACTTACCCGTTTACCGTTTGACAACAAAAACCAACAACACAAAATTCGCAAGACCAGTCTGTCAGCAAGCTCTGTAGAAATTGTAATTTGCGCTGAAAGAATGGTCTATGAAGCCAATAAGCATGGTACACTGCAAACTCTCATGTTAGGGGATTGGATTGCAAACTTTTTTATTTTATTTTTTTATTTTGCAGGATTGATTATGACCTGGAACATACGAAAGCCTTTGTGGAGGTTTGTGATGCGGGGAGAACACGGAGAAGCAGCAGTGACCGGAGGAAAAGCAGTGTTCTCGACATACCTGGGCAGCTGTTGACTCGGCAGGTTGGTGAAGACCAGACAGCAGATGTGGAAGGTATGCAGCTGATAGGTGGGGAGGAAAGGGCTGCATGTCTCCCACTGTGTGGACCCAGTCATAAAAGTCATTTTGTCAACATCATGACCTCTCATGGCTTGACCATGTCTATCTTTTCACTGACTGGAGGTTCAAATACCACTGGCTATGCCTCTTCAACAGCATCCTGCTTGAATACGATGTTTTGTATTTGATTCAAAATGTATATTTGATGTATTTCTATATGCATGCTCAATAATTCATGTAAGAAAATCACAGAAATGAACTGGTGCAGCCATTATTTGTACATGGGTCTTTTACAGAGGACAGAGGACACCCTAATGTAACTCTAGTTGTAACCCTACCCTTGTTAGCCCTGGGATGCATTTAAGATAGCTAAGAAAACTTTATTGGTACATCCTGATTTACTCTCCTGCCCTAAGGGTACTCATATCCTCATAGACGGACCATCCACTTATCGTTTGCCTTTATCCAAAGTAGTCAAGCTAATGAGGCACAACCATGGGATTTTGTCTTTTTGGGGTATCCAGTCATGTCAGTCTTCCTGGCAAATAGAAAGCTGACCTAACTGCTGCTAGGGCCCTTATGACGAAGTGTCATCGTGTCTCCAACACCAGCCTGGAACCTCAGACTCCCTCTGTGCCCTCATGCTAAGAGAAAGGATAGATTCCCCAGAAATAAATCACATCAAAGCCACCTGTTGTTGGTGTGAGAAAATCATTGACTTAAAGAGCTGTTGATTTCATTGATTGGCTGATCTATACCAGGCATCATATTAGTCACACATGTATTTATTCTAAGGGGACTAACCTCCAGTCCTTGTATAACCAAAGTGAGAGCTATGTCCATATTCTCGGCACAAAGTCAAACAAGTTTTTGGTGGGTTTCAGACTCCGCCAAGGTTGTCCCTTGTCTCCGATTCTGTTTGTGATATTCATGGACAGGAACTCAAGGTGCAGCCAAGGTGACGAGTGTGTCTGTTTTGGGAACCTCAGAATTGCATCGCTGCTCTTCGCAGATGATGTGGTTTTGTTGGCTTCATCAGAACGCGACCTCCAGTGCACACTGGGGTGGTTTGCAGCTGAGTGTGAAATGGCCAGGATGAGAGTCAGCGCCTCCAAATCTGAGGCCATGGTTCTCTACCAGAAAATGGTGGATTGCTCCCTCTGGGTTGGAGATGAGTTGTTGCCTCAAGTATCTCGGGGTCTTGTTCACAAGTGAGGGTAGGATAGAGTGGGAGATTGATAGGCGGATTGGTGCAGCATCAGCAGTAATGCAGATGTTGTACCAGACCGTTGTGGTGAAGAGGGAGCTGAGCCAGAAGGCAAAGCTCTCAATTTACTAATCAATCTTCATTCCAACCCTCACCCATGGTCTTGAGCTTTGGGTAGTGACCGAAAGGGTGAGATCGTGGATGCAAGCGGCTGAAATGAGTTTCCTCCATAGGGTGTCTGGGCTCAGCCTTTTATATAGGGTGAGGAACTCAGACATCCGGAGGGAGCTCGGAGTAGAGCCACTGCTCCTTCGCATCGAAAGGAGCCAGTTGAAGTGGTTCGGGCATCTGATTAGGATACCTCCTGGACACCTTCCTTTGGAGGTTTTCCGGGCACATCCAACTAGGAGGAGACCCCAGGTTAGACCCAGAACTCCCTCGAAGTAACACATGTCCAGTCTGGCCTGGGAATGCCTTGGGATCTCCCAGGAGGAGCTGGAGGGTGTTGCTGGGGAGAGGGACATCTGGAGTGCCCTACTTAGCTTTCTGCCACCGCGACCCGACCCAGAGAAGCAGCTGATGATGAGATGAGATGAGATGACCTCCATATTTCAGGTCAGTCCCCTATGAAACTGAAATCCCTTTTAAATTCTCATTCAGAGATAATTTTAGTAACATCAAATCATAAGTAATTTTTAAATTCCTGTCAAAGGCAGGTTGACAAAAAGGTTGAAATAAATGTAAACCTCACACAGTATGTTAAGACAATAGGCATCTTAAAATTTTATTATGTATTTTCATTCTAAATTTATCTGCACACACACACACATATGTATGTATATATATATATATATGAATTTACCTCAGACTACTCCAAAGACCAAACCAAAAGCAATATACTAGATTGACTGCAAGTCTTGAAGTTCCATGTAAAGGCAGGGTGTGTGATCTCTAATGCGTCATCCTTACATAGAAGTTCGACTGACTATGATACCCCACTACATTCCCACAGAGGCCCCACTGATGCAAGGGGTTTCCAGTTTTTGGAGGATTTCTACCAACCAAATACATTGAAAGATCACAACAGGTGTTGGACAGGTACACAGTAAACCTTGACTTCATCCAGTGATGCCAATGGTTAGGGCCAGCCTCGAAGTTATGAAGACGTGTGAAGTTTGAGAGGAGGCACATGCAAGGGGAAAACGGACAAAAAACAGCGAAATAAACAACAGCAATGCAGCTGCATTCAATTTCCTGCGGCATGCCGTTTCTATCATGAGGTTCTCTCAGATACACCAAGAGCAGAGGTTGAGGAATGGCCGTGAATCTAAACCAGTCTCTTCCTCTGAGCTTAGCATAATGAGGGGTACATGCAGGAATGTCGGTTTCTCACCCCGCACCTTTTCCCTATGGGCTATCGATAGTGATAGGGAAGAACAATGAGGTCTCCTAACTCTGACACATCCTCACATTCCTCCTCCGATTAAGTAAATGCATATATAATTAGGTTAATCCTAAGAGATTAACACGATTTTGAATGTATATATTAAAAGAAAAAAAAGATATTTTTCTCCTACCAGAGCTGAACATACAGTATGTCCCAGCATCAGTGTCAAGGCTACCAAACACAAAACTACCAGTACAAGAAAAAAAGGTGCCTGGCCCTCCCTAAATCTGTCCCTGATCATGTACACTGATCTGATATTCCATTAAATTGCCTGGTATCACTAATCAATAATGAGGGATGTTAAAGTTTCCATGCCTGATCTCTGAGATTATACATTCCATCTGTTTGCAGACGGGGATTGTTTTTGTATGGCCAGATGAAATTGCAAACATCCCTTCAGTATGCCTGGATAATTATTTCAAAAAGCATCCTGTTTTGAAAAGCCTTGCACTATGAAGGAAAGGCCACACACTGGTAAACAACAACATCATAGTCATGAAAAAAAGCTTTGCATCTCGAGTTAAAGTGGTAGTCATATCGAGTACCAAACCTGGTTTCCATATGAACATGTCGATATGCCCGTTTAGAGCTGGTGAGGGTGGAGGAGTTAGGATAGCCAATGTATGCCTGGCTCAATAACTACGTCACTGCAGTCTGTTAGAGATGAGAAGGTTTGTGTGTGTTCAATGTCCCTGGACCTCATTAAAATGTGTCCTTATTAGAGTCTCCTTGCCATCCCCTACAGTATCCCCAACGCTAGCTTGACTGGACTCTACCCATTTCACCCCTCCATGTCCATCCCCCTGCATCTCATTCTCTCTTTCTCTTTCTCTCTTTCTCTCCCTCTTTCTCTCTCTCTCCCCGGACATGGCCTTTGAACTTCCCCCAGTCTCCAGTCTCACATCAAAGCTTTGAAAGAGGCTTCCTCTTTCCTCTTCTCAAGGTGAGGAGCTGGCTATGTGTTTGTGTGTGTGTGTGTGTGTGTGTGTGTGTGTGTGTGCGCACGTGCGCATTTATGTGTATGCAGTACTGTGTGACACTTATGATGGGCAAATATGAACAAAAACTGCTTTTTTACAAAGAGATTTTTTCCGACATAGATTAGCTGCCAGACCTTAGTCAATCCTTAAAGCATATATGATTTTCATACAACTAGTGCTGGATAATAAAAATATTTTCCAAAAATACACACTGCACCTAATATAGGACTTCTCATCAAACATGACCCAAAACGTCTGCTGTTTGGTAGCACTAACTATATGTTTACATGTCATGAAAGAGGTGACAGCAGGAGACACAGGCTTGTGTCGGAAGTGGTATGCATCCTTAGAGCGGTCACCCAAGACTCTTAACACTAGACAGAACAACCTCAGCACGGCCTGGATGGACTAAGACAGCCTACGATTCAATGCCCCACACCTGGTTATTTGGGTGCTTGCCACTATACAAAGCCAACAGGACACTATTAGGCTTGATCTAGAACTCAATGCGGCAGTGAAAAACAGCACTAGAGGTGAACTCAAAGACAATCACACAGCAACCATCAAATGTGGTATATACCAAGGTGATGCACTATCCCTGCTGCTGTTCTGCATAGGCCTGAACCCCCTCAGTCAGATCATCACAAAGAGTGGATATGGATACAGGTTCAGAAGCGGAGTTACCATCAGCCATCTCCTATACCTGGATGACATTAAAGCCGTATGCCAGGAATGAGCGAGACATTGAGTCACTGATCCAACTCACCGGGATCTACAGGGACTTGGGCTGTCATTTGGACTGGACAAGTGTGGTCAAATAGTGGCAAAGAAGAAAGGTGGTGAGGGCTGAGGGGTTAAATTACCAGATGGCAGGATAGCAGACATACAGGACAGTTGTAAGTTCCTTGGTATTCCACAGGCAAATCGAAACCATGAAGAAGCAGCAAGGAGGTCAGCTACAGCCAAATACCTCCAGAGAGTGAGGCAGGTCCTGAGGAGCCATCTCAATGGCAAGAATGAGATCCAAGCCATTAACACATATGCCCTACCAGATACTCAGCTGGAAAGGAGGAGATAAAGGCCACAGATATCAGGACACAGAAACTCTTCACGATGCATGGAGGGTTTTACCCAAAGTCCAGCAGCCTGAGACTGTATGATAAGAGAAAAGATGGCGGCCGAAGGTTAGTAAATGTCAGAGCCACTGTCCAAGATGAAACAAGGAACATCCATGATTACATCAGAAAGAGGCCCCTCCCCCCCCAGGATGAACTGCTGAGTGAGTACCTCAGACAGCAGAAGACAGAGAACACAGAGGAAAAAGAAGAGGAGGTATCATGGAAGATTAAGCCCCTGCATAGGATGTGCCATCAACAGATAGAAGATGTAGCTGATCTCGCAAAATCCTACTGGTGGCTGGAAAAGGCTGGACTGAAGGGCAGCACAGAGGCTCTGGTCATAGCAGCACAAGAACAGGCACTCAGGACCAGATTGATTGAGGCAGGGGTCTTCCACACCAGACAAGACCCAAGATGCAGGCTGTGCAAAGGCACTTAGTAGCAGGGTGTAAAATGCTAGATGGGAAAGCATACACAAAGACATAACCATGTGGCTGCGATAGTGTACAGGAATATCTGTACTGAATACAGTCTGGAAGTCCACAAGTCTAAATGGGAGACAACGCAAGTGGTGGTTGAAAATGGCAGAACTTCAAGTTCCAGACTGACAAGCAGGTGCTGGCAAACCAACCAGACATTGTGGTGCTCAGCAAGGAACAGAAGACAGCAGTAGTGATCGATGTAGCAATCCTGAGCGATGGCAACATCAGGAAGAAAGAGCATGAGAAGCTACAGAAATACCAAGGGCTGAGGGAAGAACTAAATCGGATGTAGAAGGTGAAATAAAAAGTAGTCCCAGTGGTAATAGGAGAACTAGCGGCTGTGACCCCCAAACTGGGAGAGTGACTCCAGCAGATTCCAGGAACAACATCTTAGGTCTCTGCCGGGAAGAGTGTGGTCCTAGGAACAGCTATGATACTGCACAGAACCCTCAAACTCACAGGCCTCTGGTTGAGGACCCAAGCTTGAGGAAGAAACACACCACCTGAAAAAGGGTGAAAGGGAGAATATAGATAGATAGATAGATAGATAGATAGATAGATAGATAGATAGATAGATAGATAGATAGATAGATAGATAGATAGATAGATAGATAGATAGATAGATAGATAGATAGATAGATAGATAGATAGATAGATAGATAGATGGATAGATAGATAGATAGATAGATAGATAGATAGATAGATAGATAGATAGATAGATGTATGTATGTGTGTGTATATAGATAGATAGATAGATAGATAGATAGATAGATAGATAGATAGATAGATAGATAGATAGATAGATAGATAGATAGATAGATAGATAGATAGATAGATAGATAGATAGATAGATAGATAGATAGATAGATAGATAGATAGATAGATAGATAGATGGATAGATGGATGGATGTAGATATAGATATATCCATCCATCCATTATCTGAACCACTTATCCTGCTCTCAGGGTCGCGGGGATGCTGGAGCCTATTCCAGCAGTCATTGGGCAGCAGGCAGGGAAACACCCTGGACAGGCTGCCAGGCCATCGCAGGGCTGACACACACACACACACACACACACACACACACACACACATACCTAGGGACAATTTAGTACCGCCAATTCACCTGACTTACATGTCTTTGGACTGTGGGAGGAAACCGGAGCCCCCGGAGGAAACCCACGCAGACACGGGGAGAATATGCAAACTCCACACAGAGGACAACCCAGGATGACCCACCAAGGTTGGACTACCCCAGGGCTCGAACCCAGGACCTTCTTGCTGTGAGGCGACCATGCTAACCACTGTGCCACCTATATATATATATATATATATTTGAAAAACTTAAAACACCCATCATCATCATCATCATCACAAGCGTCTCTGTGTGCTTATACTTAGAGCTGACAGGCCAAAACCATGTCAGCACAACAGAAATAGGTCAAGAGTCAAGATTAGAACTTAGAACACACACACACACACACACACACACAGGAACACAGATACTATATGAATTACTCATTCTCTTTCATGGCCTTTGTAGATGGAGGAAGCGGATGCTGATGTAGAAAGATCAAAACCCTCTGTGTAAGAGACAAGCCAAACTGTCCTCCTTCTAGAATCACGGAAGGGGGGAGGAAGAGTTGCTCAACAGGTTTTTGTGGCACCCAACCTTACAGCTTTTTCTCTACATGTCCTTGGCTGCTCTGGTCTGCCAGGTGTCTGTTTTTGGCTGCTTTCTGTGTGAAAATATCTGGCATCTGCACATCAGTTTGGAGCAGATTCTCCTGTTCCTCAGCTTGTGGAAAACACAGTCAAAAAGAAAAATCTATCATATCCTCAAGCAGGTAAAAAAAATCAATATCTTTTATATTATCTATATTTGGCAAAGACAGATGAGGATATTCACAGTGTTCCCTTCTTACAATTTGAGAAATGCTCGAATGAATTTTTCACATTTATTTGCCATTCATTATTGCATTAAGAATCTGCAAAGCAGTTGGATATTTTATTTTCTACTCTTTCCCCTGCCTTCTAACTGAAGCATGAGTATCCTGAGGTGTTTGTGGATGTGGGGATGAGAGCTAGATGCAGAGGGGGAGGTGGCACTGATGATTTTAATATGCTGTCCATTTGCCGAGGTGATCGAGAGCTTGCATCAATTACTATGCTATGAATTTGCATAGATCCATTTCTACTTTCAATATATGAGCTATATCACATCTGGGCCTTATCTGATATTAGTAAAACCTAATCTTGATTAATAATCTTAACTCATTTCACTGTTTGATTGAAATATGTCATGCACATGAATCTAAACAATAAGTGCAGAAAGCAGTTCTATTGTTTAGGAGTAAATGGCTTCCTTTGAAGGTGGAACTAATTAAGATCCTGTTCAGAACATTATCTCAGTGCCTATGTGGTTGATATACAATACACCATTCCCATTTCACCAGTTAAAAGACATAACCAACCACGGTGGGGGAAACCTGTCGGCCAACCATACTGCTGGCATCCATTCTGAACTTCACTTACTTAGCAACCATACACAGCAAACAGAACATGTCATGTTCATTCAAATTACCATTCAAAGTACCTGTTTAAATAAATGGGGGGAAAATGGGAAATTAAAAATATAGAATGATTTCTAAAACCAACCTTTCAAGGGATATATATATATATATATATATATATATATATATATATATATATATATATATATACACTACCGTTCAAAAGTTTGGGATCCCCCAAACAATTTTGTGTTTTCCATAAAAAGTCACACTTATTCACCACCATATGTTGTGAAATGAATAGAAAATAGAGTCAAGACATTGACAAGGTTAGAAATAATTATTTGTCTTTGAAATAAGATTTTTTTTACATCAAACTTTGCTTTCGTCAAAGAATCCTCCATTTGCAGCAATTACAGCATTGCAGACCTTTGGCATTCTAGCTGTTAATTTGTTGAGGTAATCTGGAGAAATTGCACCCCACGCTTCCAGAAGCAGCTCCCACAAGTTGGATTGGTTGGATGGGCACTTCTTGCGTACCATACGGTCAAGCTGCTCCCACAACAGCTCAATGGGGTTCAGATCTGGTGACTGCGCTGGCCACTCCATTACCGATAGAATACCAGCTGCCTGCTTCTGCTCTAAATAGTTCTTGCACAATTTGGAGGTGTGTTTAGGGTCATTGTCCTGTTGTAGGATGAAATTGGCTCCAATCAAGCGCTGTCCACTGGGTATGGCATGGTGTTGCAAAATGGAGTGATAGCCTTCCTTATTCAGAATCCCTTTTACCCTGTACAAATCTCCCACCTTACCAGCACCAAAGCAACCCCAGACCATCACATTACCTCCACCATGCTTAACAGATGGCGTCAGGCATTCTTCCAGCATCTTTTCATTTGTTCTGCGTCTCACAAACGTTCTTCTTTGTGATCCAAACACCTCAAACTTGGATTCATCCGTCCACAACACTTTTTTCCAGTCTTCCTCTGTCCAATGTCTGTGTTCTTTTGCCCATCTTAATCTTTTTCTTTTATTGGTCAGTCTCAGATATGGCTTTTTCTTTGCCACTCTACCCTGAAGCCCAGAATCCCGCAGCCGCCTCTTCACTGTAGATGTTGACACTGGTGTTTTGCGGGTACTATTTAATGAAGATGCCAGTTGGGGACCTGTGAGGCGTCTGTTTCTCAAACTAGAGACTCTAATGTACTTATCTTCTTGCTCAGTTGTGCAACGCGGCCTCCCACTTCTTTTTCTACTCTGGTTAGAGCCTGTTTGTGCTGTCCTCTGAAGGGAGTAGTACACACCGGTGTAGGAAATCTTCAATTTCTTAGCAATTTCTCGCATGGAATAGCCTTCATTTCTAGGAACAAGAATAGACTGTCGAGTTTCAGATGAAAGTTCTCTTTTTCTGGCCATTTTGAGCGTTTAATTGACCCCACAAATGTGATGCTCCAGAAACTCAATCTGCTCAAAGGAAGGTCAGTTTTGTAGCTTCTGTAACAAGCTAAACTGTTTTCAGATGTGTGAACATGATTGCACAAGGGTTTTCTAATCATCAATTAGCCTTCTGAGCCAATGAGCAAACACATTGTACCATTAGAACACTGGAGTGATAGTTGCTTGAAATGGGCCTCTATACACCTATGTAGATATTGCACCAAAAACCAGACATTTGCAGCTAGAATAGTCATTTACCACATTAGCAATGTATAGAGTGTATTTCTTTAAAGTTAAGACTAGTTTAAAGTTATCTTCATTGAAAAGTACAGTGCTTTTCCTTCAAAAATATGGACATTTCAATGTGATCCCAAACTTTTGAACGGTAGTATATATATATATATATATATATATATATATATGTGTGTGTGTGTGTGTGTGTGTGTGTGTGTATATACACACATGCACACATACATACATATACAGTGCATCCGGAAAGTATTCACATCCCTTCACTTTCCCCACATTTTGTTATGTTACAGCCTTATTCCAAAATGGATTAAATTCCTTTTTTTCTCATCAATCTACACACAATACCCCATAATGACAAAGTGAAAAAGGTTTTGTAGAAATTTTTGCAAACTGAAATATTGCATGTACATAAGTATTCACACACTTTGCTATGACACTCAAAATTGAGCTCAGGTTCATCCTGTTTCCACTGATCATCCTTGAGATTTTTCTACATCTTGATTGGAGTCCACCTGTAGTAAATTCAATTGACTGGACATGATTTTGAAAGGCACACACCTGTCTATATAAGGTCCCACTGTTGACAGTGCATGTCAGAGCAGAAACCAAGCCATGAAGTCAAAGGAATTGTCTCTGGACCTCCGAGACAGGATTGTATCGAGGCACAGATCTGGGGAAGGGTACAAAAAAATTTCTACAGCTTTGAAGGTCCCGAAGAGCACAGTGGTCTCCATAATTCGTAAATGGAAGAAGTTTGGATCCACCAGGACTCTTCCTAGAGCTGGCCGCCCAGCCAAACTGAGCAATCGGGGGGAGAAGGGTCTTGGTCAGGGAGGTGACCAAGAACCCGACGGTCACTCTGACAGAGCTCCAGCATTCCTCTGTGGAGATGGGAGAACCTTCCAGAAGGACAACCATCTCTGCAGCACTCCACCAATCAGGCCTTTATGGTAGAGTGGCCAGACGGAAGCCTCTGCTCAGTAAAAGGCACATGACAGCCCGCTTGGAGTTTGCCAGAAAGCCCCTAAAGGACTCTCAGACCATGAGAAACAAGATTCTCTGGTCTGATGAAACCAAGATTGATCTCTTTGGCCTGGATGTCAAACGTCACGTCTGGAGGAAACCAGGCACCTCTCATCACTTTGCTAATACCATCCCTACAGTGAAGCATGGTGGTGGCAGCATCATGCTGTGGGGATGTTTTTCAGCAGCAGGAACTGGGAGACTAGTCAGGATCGAGGGAAGGATGAATGGAGCAGAGTACAGAGAGATCCTTGATGAAAACCTGCTCCAGAGCGCTCAGGACCTCAGACTGGGGCAAAGGTTTACCTCTCAACACGACAACGACCCTAAGCACACAGCCAAGACAACGAAGGAGTGGCTTCAGGACAAGTCTGTGAATGTCCTTGAGTGGCCCAGCAAGAGCCCAGACTTGAACCCCATTGAACATCTCTGGAAAGACCTGAAAATAGCTGTACAGCGACACTCCCCATCTAACCTTACCGAGCTCGAGAGGATCTGCAGAGAAGAATGGGAGAAATACCCCAAATATAGGTGTGCCAAGCTTGTAGCTTCGTACCCAAGAAGACTTGATGCTGTAATCGCTGCCAAGGGTGCCTCAACCAAGTACTGAGTAAAGGGTGTGAATACTTATGTACATGCAATATTTCAGTTTTTTATTTTTAATATATTTGCAAAAATTTCTACAAAACCTTTTTCGCTTTGTCATTATGGGGTATTGTGTGGAGATTGATGAGAAAAAAGGGAATTTAATCCATTTTGGAATAGCAAAATGTGGGGAAAGTGAAGGTGTGTGAATACTTTCCGGATGCACTGTATATGTATGTATGTGTGTGTGTATATATATGTATATGTGTGTGTGTGTGTATATATATATGTGTGTGTGTGTATATATGTATGTATGTATATGTATATGTATATATGTGTGTATACACATACATACATATCCCCATGTTGGTAGGCAATGGAATAGACCGCTACACTACTTGGACACCCCGGAAAAATAGTTTTCAATGGAAAAGAGTCCAGGTGCTTTAGACCTGTGATGGGTTTATAATTTCTGATTAATAATTGTGTCAAAATTTTGATTGACTTTAGCTAAGTCAACCCTGTCTGTCTGACCTTCTTATTTGTCAGACTCGTTCTCTCTCTCTCTCTCTCTCTCTCTCTCTCTCTCTCTCTCTCTCTCTCTCTCTCTCTCTCTCTCTCTATCGCTCTCTCTCTCTCTCTCTCTCTCTCGCTCGTTCGCTGGCTCTCTCGTTAATGATAATAGTAATAATAAATTTTATTTGTGGGTGCCTTTCAGAGCACTCAAGGACACCTTACACAACACAGTTTAAAAAAAAAAAGCAGCTATCAGACAGCATAAGATCAAAACATAGCAGGGTAGACAATTAAAAGTTAATACAACAGATAGTAAGTATAAAATCATCATCTGCACAAAACTCAATGAAGCGTGGATCAGACTTAATATGCCAGTTTGAAATGGTACGTTTTGAGATGGGATTTGAAGGTTGAAAGAGAGTCAATGTTGTGAATGTCTTGTGGGAGAGAGTTCCATAGGCGTGGGGCAGAATGACTGAAGGCTCTAGACCCCATGGTAGTCAAGCGGGCCAATGGTGTAGTGAGTTAGAGAGCAGAAGAGGATCTGAGAGTGCAGGAGGGCGTGTGGCTATGAAGGAGTTCAGAAAGATACAAAGAAGCTAGGTTATTAAGGGCCTTAAAGATGAGAAGCAGGATCTTGAAGTCAATACGGTATTTAACAGGGAGCCAATGGAGTTGCTGAAGAACAGGAGTGATATGATCTATGGAAGGAGTTCTGGTAATGATACGGGCAGCGGGATTCTGGACCAAGTGAAGTTCATGAAGACACTTGAGGGGAAGACCAAAGAGGATAGAATTGCAGTAGTTAATACGGGATGTAACCAGGGTATGAATGAGTATGGTGGTGCTGTTAGGTGTAAGTGACAGGCGAAGACGATTAATACTGCGTAGGTGGAAGTATGCAGACCGAGTAACATTGTTGATGTGACCTTCAAAAAATAATGTGCTGTCCAAGATGACACCCAGAATCTTAACCTAAGGTGATGGAGGAACTATAGAATTGTCAATAGTTAGAGAAAAACTATCAGGTTTAGCCAAAGTAGATTTAGTACCTACTAGGAGGACCTCAGTTTTATCACTATTAAGTTTGAGGAAGTGGTATGAAAACCAGGATTTAATTTCTAGTTAACAGTCAGAAGGGAACGTGGGTGAAAGCGTGGAGGTAGGTTTGGTGGCTAGATAAAGCTGGGTGTCATCTTTATCCCTCTATGTCCATCTCCTTCCCTTTCTGACTGGTTTGCTGGCGTACCTGTCTGTCTGCTCACCACTTGGATAGATCGGCCACATCTGGTTGAAGGCTACAGAAAGCAGGTGTTGCATTTCACTTTACCTGCTGTTGCAGCTAGAAAAGCGTTATATAAAGTGCAACTTGATTTATTGATTGATTGATCCATTATACACTGCAGTACACACTGAACACCCAGTAACTTGACTTTTGAGGCATGTAGTTGGTAAATATTGGTTAACCAGATTTACCATGTGGACTCATTGTTTTATTATGTCTCCAAAGGACGGTCATAACAGCAGCCTTTTCTCACCATTGCATACACATATATATGTGTGTCTACACAAAAAGACATCTAAACTCACACACATTCAGGTTTTAAATTCTTAATTCTATATGCAGTTTGGTGTGTCTCACTCTGTTTTTGTGCAAGATAAAAACTTGTATTTTGCTTGCTCTATGCTTATTTTATTGAAATGAATTGAATCAAAGCATGTTTTGAAGTGGACTTCTTTGACACACACACACACACATATATATATATATGTATATACACTACCGTTCAAAAGTTTGGGGTCACATTGAAATGTCCATATTTTTGAAGGAAAAGCACTGTACTTTTCAATGAAGATAACTTTAAACTAGTCTTAACTTTAAAGAAATACACTCTATACATTGCTAATGTGGTAAATGACTATTCTAGCTGCAAATGTCTGGTTTTTGGTGCAATATCTACATAGGTGTATAGAGGCCCATTTCAAGCAACTATCACTCCAGTGTTCTAATGGTACAATGTGTTTGCTCATTGGCTCAGAAGGCTAATTGATGATTAGAAAACCCTTGTGCAATCATGTTCACACATCTGAAAACAGTTTAGCTCGTTACAGAAGCTACAAAACTGACCTTCCTTTGAGCAGATTGAGTTTCTGGAGCATCACATTTGTGGGGTCAATTAAACGCTCAAAATGGCCAGAAAAAGAGAACTTTCATCTGAAACTCGACAGTCTATTCTTGTTCCTAGAAATGAAGGCTATTCCATGCGAGAAATTGCTAAGAAATTGAAGATTTCCTACACCGGTGTGTACTACTCCCTTCAGAGGACAGCACAAACAGGCTCTAACCAGAGTAGAAAAAGAAGTGGGAGGCCGCGTTGCACAACTGAGCAAGAAGATAAGTACATTAGAGTCTCTAGTTTGAGAAACAGACGCCTCACAGGTCCCCAACTGGCATCTTCATTAAATAGTACCCGCAAAACACCAGTGTCAACATCTACAGTGAAGAGGCGGCTGCGGGATTCTGGGCTTCAGGGCAGAGTGGCAAAGAAAAAGCCATATCTGAGACTGACCAATAAAAGAAAAAGATTAAGATGGGCAAAAGAACACAGACATTGGACAGAGGAAGACTGGAAAAAAGTGTTGTGGACAGATGAATCCAAGTTTGAGGTGTTTGGATCACAAAGAAGAACGTTTGTGAGACGCAGAACAAATGAAAAGATGCTGGAAGAATGCCTGACGCCATCTGTTAAGCATGGTGGAGGTAATGTGATGGTCTGGGGTTGCTTTGGTGCTCGTAAGGTGGGAGATTTGTACAGGGTAAAAGGGATTCTGAATAAGGAAGGCTATCACTCCATTTTGCAACGCCATGCCATACCCAGTGGACAGCGCTTGATTGGAGCCAATTTCATCCTACAACAGGACAATGACCCTAAACACACCTCCAAATTGTGCAAGAACTATTTAGAGCAGAAGCAGGCAGCTGGTATTCTATCGGTAATGGAGTGGCCAGCGCAGTCACCAGATCTGAACCCCATTGAGCTGTTGTGGGAGCAGCTTGACCGTGTGGTACGCAAGAAGTGCCCATCCAACCAATCCAACTTGTGGGAGCTGCTTCTGGAAGCGTGGGGTGCAATTTCTCCAGATTACCTCAACAAATTAACAGCTAGAATGCCAAAGGTCTGCAATGCTGTAATTGCTGCAAATGGAGGATTCTTTGACGAAAGCAAAGTTTGATGTAAAAAAAATCTTATTTCAAATACAAATCATTATTTCTAACCTTGTCAATGTCTTGACTCTATTTTCTATTCATTTCACAACATATGGTGGTGAATAAGTGTGACTTTTCATGGAAAACACAAAATTGTTTGGGTGACCCCAAACTTTTGAACGGTAGTGTATATATATATATATATATATATATATATATATATATATATATATAACGGTAGGGGAAGTGCTCAACAAATAAGGAGCAAAATAATCCAGCGACTCAAGTACATTCTTTATGAGACATTACAAGCCTGTTTCATGCCATAAGCAATCATTGACAGCCGATGATTGCTTATGGACATACAGAAAGGACCTGGGATGTCCCGGGTTCAAACCCAGGACCTTCTTGCTGTGAGGCAACAGTGCTAAACACTGGGCCATTGTGCTGCCCTGTAAGGCTGGTGAGGCTGATGATGAGATGAAACTTGTCATCTGCAGGAACTAGGCAGTGATGGGGAGGCATATAACAGCAGCACAAATGCCTAGAGGCAGAGAGAGAAACATATTTAAAAAGACAGCAGCAAGATGATAGGCTCACCATGCAGGTATGTCCCTGTGCTATTGGATAGATGAGAACAGGTGATGAGCTGATTGCTCAAATAAGCCTCAGACAATGACAGCAGGGGAAAATACAAGTGAGCATGCGTGAGAGAGGAGAATGGCAGGATCCATCCATCTATCCATTATCCAAGCCGCCCATCCCAATCGAGAACGCGGGATGCAGGAGCCCATTCCAGCAGTCATTGGGTGGCAGGAAGGGATACACCCTGGACAGGCCACCAGGCCATCACTGGGCTCTCTCTCTCTCTCACACACACACACACACACACGTAGGGACAATTTAGTTCGGCCGATTCACCTGACCTACATGTCTTTAGACTGTGGGAGGAAATCAGAGCACCCGGAGGAAACCCATGCAGACACGGGGAGAACAAGCAAAACTCCACACAGAGGATGACCTGGATAACCCCCAAGGTTGGACAACCCCAGGGTTCAAACCCAAGACCTTCTTGCTGTGAGGCGAAGAATGGCAGCATGAAAAAGAAATATAATTACAGGCCTATGCATGCAAAAGATAGTCTTCCTGATTGAACTTTCACTAAAGCACCATTTGCCCAATACATGAACATTTTGGTCGGGCGTCCAGGTAGCTTAGTGGTCTATTCCGTTGCCTACCAACATGGGGATTGCTGGTTCGAATCCCTGTGTTACCTCCGGCTTGGTTGGGCATCCCTACAAACACAATTGGCCGTGTCTGCGGGTGGGAAGCCGGATGTGGGTATGTGTCCTGGTCGCTGCACTAGCACCTCCTCTGGTCGGTTGGGGCGCCTGTTCGGGGGGGAGGGGGAACTGGGGGAATAGCGTGATCCTCTCATGTAATGTACCCCTGGTGAAACTCCTCACTGTCAGGTGAAAAGAAGCGGCTGGTGACTCCATGTGTATTGGAAGAGGCATGTGGTAGTCGGCAGCCCTCCCCGGATCATTAGAGGGGGTAGAGCAGAGATAGGGACGTCTTGGAAGAGTGGGGTAATTGGCCGGATACAATTGGGGAGAAAAAGGGAGAAAATAACCAAAATAATCTCAACATTCTGGTCTAAGAGTGGACTACATTTAGCTGAATATATTCTGAGCTAGATAAAAGCTAATGCGTAGCCACCATGTTGAAATTGGGTCGCGTGCCCAGTAGGTTATTTGTAAATAGTCGAGCTTATCCGTCTCACTAGTTGATGTTTTTCAACAATGTTAAACGTCACAACCCATTATTTTGGAAAACTGGCAGTGATGTCAGGAAAAGTCAGCTAAGAGGCACGTGTGCCTCATTTGCTTAATGTTTCATAGACACATCGCTGTGATCCTGGCATGGTCAGGATGTCAACAAAGGAAGAGTCGTGTGAGCAGGCTGCACCGCCATACACTACTTCCCCTTAATAAAGTTAGATGCCGCAGCCATTTGTGGTCCTTTGCTCCTAATAGAATCTCTTTAAACGAGCTCCCCATTTCCCCATCTCATCCAAGCACAGCATGACCCACAGATAGGTTCTTGTAAATTCTACCCCCATCTGGCTCCTTTTAAGTCTGTGTTGGACTGTCCATAATTACTCTGTCAAAATGGTATCCAGTCACCACTGCTTGTTGTGAGGAAGCACAGAGCAGGAGGCTGAGACATTCCAGAGTCTGCACAGCCCGGCGAGCCTGCCAGCCCCCTTTTTGTAACATGAGGAAATGAGTTTGTGTCAGGACTATTTTGGAGTTGCTTTGAAGTCTTATTTTACCCCCTTGCCTCCAGGGGGACAGCATAGAAAGCATCGGGGGCTGGCTGGTGTCGTGTGGGGGGGAATCTGCTGAGACGCTCTGATAACCCATAAAGCACTGCATCTGATCTTGCACACGGATGGTCAAAATGCAAAGACATGTTTGCAACAGATCATTTTATGTGTTCATGTTACATGTGTGTGTTTATTTTTGTTCCTTGCATCATATACAGTAGTATGACTTCACCTCCATGTCCGCAACTAATGTCCATCCTTTATACACACACACACATATACACACGCATATATATATATATATATATATATATATAAGCATGGAGTAAATTTTTTCCTTAGGAGAGAGTTTCGTTATCCCGAGGCCCATATTACTCGCTGTTTTATTTATACATTGCTTACATATTGAATTCATAAATTACAACTTGAAGCCAGGAGTGGAATATTCATCTGAGTAGTAGCTCTATGAAGCAAAGGTTTAGAAGAACCCTGGGTTTCCGTTGAAAAAAAAACACCAAAAAAGTAAAAACAAAAATATTAATCATAGTCTATTATTAATGTGTGAGTACATAAGCCTCAAAAGTACAAATTTAAGAAAAGCACAAGCACGCATAAGAAATGATAGATTCCAAGAATAGAATAAAAAAAACATTGTTGATTCTTTGATTTGCAACATAAGGATCATGGTCACACATAAACACACATCAGCATTGCTGATGATACGCTGTATTATATGCATACTGTACTGTATAGAACCTATTGATCATTGGTCAGCAGTGGGCGTGTCAGTATGCTGCAGCTGCTGCAGGGCTGCAGGGGCACTGCGCTGATGGAACCCTGTACAGAGGAATGGAGGGAGGAGACCATTCTGGAAAAACATACTATACTCACCAACATGCACATGCAAATGAGCGCACACACAGGCAGGATTTCTTTAAAATCAGTTTAGTCACAGGTATAAGTGAGGAAATACAACTTTATTTCATTGTAAAGGGTTAGAGCCAGAACCTTGACCTAATGTTGTGAAGTCACTGAAGAGGCTCAGTCTCCCCTTCCCTCCTCCCATCACAGTGCCCACACATCATATAGCATAGTCACATGCACACACAAACACATGGACTCTGGTGTTCAGCAGTGCTGACAGTGACTAAATTAGTCTGGTGTAAAAATTAAAACTGTCAAGAAATCTCAGTCCATGCTGACTGTCAAACACACACACACACACACACACACACACACACACACACACACAACCATGAAGGCTCCCTGGTGTGGATGGTGGAAGCTCCCCCTGCCCCCTGTTGCGTCCGCACCAGAAAACCCGGAGTGGGGGCTGACAAGAGGGGCATCCCGTTGAGCTGTTTGAGCGTCCTTGCCAGCGCCAGACAACTTCACTATCCTGTCCTTAGCAGGGGGCGATAATCACATCAAGCTCCACTGACAAGAGGCATTGAATTCAGCTTCGGTCCCCTTAAGAGCCTGGCGTCCAGGAGTCGCTCCGCAACGTGCTGCTGATGTTACAATGAGATGGTTTGTGTTTCCATTTTTTTTTACATCAATGGCATCGCTCATTTCTTTTTCTTTTTTTTTTTTTTTTTTTTTGCTGTCGTCGTCGATATCTGCTTGGAAACGGATTTGGGATTCCATCTCAGGCAAAATCTGAATTGACCCAGCCAAGTTTTACCGTCATCGCCCGGGCTGAAGAACTGTCATTGTAGGAGTGCCTTCTGGCTTTTCTTTATGAATGCCATACAGTGTTAAAGCCCCGTCTTTTGTTGGTCAGGACAGCGGAATCATATTGAGAAAGTGTTTTACGGACCATTTGCTGCTTCTTATGTGTGTAATTTGGAATTGTCGTAGACTTTCTTTTGCGATAACCAACCACCAGTACTGTCAAAGTACTCTCTCTGTCCTCACGCAGAGAATCTGTACTGTCACAAGGTCATCTCAAGGTTAGGGTGGGGACATGGGCTTTACTCTTATCCTCTAACCATGTTAGGCAGTGGTCTTTTGGAAAGAATTAGGTTGCTACAGCTTTAAGAGGATCATGTAGGCACTCTCGATCAATATTTGCCGGCTTCTTTGCAGTTTACCATTATTTCCTTTTTTTTCCACTTGTCAGCACTTGTCTGTATGCAGAGGAATTTGCCTAGTGACTCACTGACCCATTTCTCGTCGTATATCCTGCTGTTTCAATATATACAAAAGCGATGGTTTGCATTCAGTATCCAATACTCATTTCATGTGTTTAACTTCAGGAAGAAAATGTGTTTGTCGAGATTCAAAACAACTAGGATTAAAGCAGGGACGTTCTTTTTTTTTTTAAGCTGAAATCCACCAAAATAGAGAAGAAATGCATGGAAGTGTTTTGAGCCGCTTTGTGGGCCCGGAGTACTACACCACTACCCAGGGATCCTGGCCCCCAGCAGCTATGCCCCATTCATCACCTGCTTTCAATAGCAACAACCACGCCGCCTCCAGCCAGCAGGCCAGGTAGGGTGCCGGGTGGTGCACAATGTTGGGGGGATTAGCAATCAAAGCAGTATGGGAGCTAGACCCAGCCGACCATTCAGTCCTAGCAGGGGAGGAGAGTTTCAGCGGCGGCCAAGGTCATCGTCTTCAGCACGGCGGGAGGTAGCTGGGAAAGAACCCTGGGAACCAGTCTCCTTCTCTGTGCTATCGCTGGCTATCAGGCTAACTGCACAGCAGGTGTCTCACCCACCAAACATTCATCTGGTGGTGCCATGGATAGCGTAGCTGACACCAAGATAATGCACCAGCTTTTACTTTACCCTCTCCTCTCCACTCCTTTTTTGTGTAACCCTTGCTCTGTTACAGCCCAGTTCTCTGGGTTTTACTTCCTTTCAAACTACAACTGTATGCTAAGTTAGCAGAACCATGCATTGTTAGCATAATCTTTATAGTCTAGCAGAAGTCGTGTTCAAATTTTCATGGGGAAACATTGGGTGAAAGGGGTTAAATTTTAAATATGTCATTTAAGGATCGCTTAACGAAAATTTGGACCTTTTGGAAGTTTCTTTACAACATTAAATTTGCCATGGTTTCAGTGATGGCTTGGCCAGATTGATTCTCCCTGTGAAAATCCCATTTGTGGATAGAATCAGATGATAAGTAACATAGTTTAAGACAGTATTGCTTCCTCTCTGTTGGGTCCAAATTCCCCATTTGCTTTTCCGTAACCATATTGAGTCCTGTGAAGCCTTAAGATAATGATTATTATGATTCCCTTAAGCCGATTTGGCGTCCTGGGGTGCAAGGCATTGGACTAAGAGACCCCGATGAGACAGCTGGTTTCAAACCTGGAAATACCAGAAACAGCGGACCCATGCACTCCTCCAAGATCGCACATTCAACAGACTGGCTTAGTCCGCTAGGGTTGAGAATGGGGGAAGAAGTAATGAGGTAACAATGATTCAAATATGACTGTTGTCGTTTTTCAATCCAAGACATGAAAGCACCCCCCCTCTCCCCGAAACACCCCACTACCATAACCCCCCCCCCAACAAACACACCCCTGTTGGGATATTGGCAAGTTGTCATGACGACAGGGATGTTCTGCTGATGAAGTCTCGCTCAGCGCTGTCCAATCAGATCATGGAGCTACAACCGCAGCGTGAACAGGGGAGGACGCACCTATTCCAGTTGCACAATGCCGAGAAAGGACAGGCGAAATCCTGGACCATCAGCGGGATATTGGCAATACGAGGGAAGCTGTCAACGGGCTGCCATGGGTCGACAAAACAAAAAACAGCAGGGGGACGTGGAAAGAGAGGCTGCCAGGTAGGGGGTCTCCATCGTGTGTGACGCTGTTTATGACACGATTCATTGCCGCTATCAACACAAATTTTTTTTGTATTTTTTTGTTTTTACATTATTTGTTATTTTTTTTAACTGAACTGCTCCATTATTACATTTATATCTTGTGTTTTTGGATATTGTATATAGCTATCATGCTGCTCCAGGTGTACTTTACCAAATTGCAAAATAACTCCTGCAGGTGGTTTTTAGCGGTATGCGACAGCCGCACGTACAACAAACATTCCAAGAATTTTTGCAGAAGTGCCGGAAAATGTACTGTAGCATCAAACTAAATGCAATTGTGATTTATTTTCAAAGTGACTTAGGAACCATGAGTAGAAAAGGCTAATATGCAGAAAACTGCGGCTAACAAAAAGTGAGTCAAAAGCTCCCCAGTGTTCATCTGATTCAGGCCTTTTATTCTGAACCCTAGGTTGCATTTTTCTATTCATTTTGCTGATGGTAGACTAAAGAAGAACCTGGGGACGCTTGTAGCTCTGTGAAAGATGGAGGGCTTGGTATGGGCGCCCTCTGTTTTTTTTTCAAGCACCGCAGGTAGCCATTACGATCATTGTGCTCGTAAGCCGTTTATTCTTCTTATCAAGTCGCAGCTGTCTGCCATTAATTTCAGACTTTTTCTTGGCTGGGTTTCAAATATCAGCCTGGTCCTAGGCTGATTATGATTTGCCATTCTTCCTATTAGCAGGACTTTTGAGCACCAAACCCCTTCTTCCCCTTTCTCCACTCACTCCCAATCCCTCTACCATGGGGTCTCTGTGGGAATCCATTTGACAGACTGACCCCAAATGGTGGACGTGTTTGACTCTTCAAACTTCACAATCAAATGTTGGTTGTCAGCATGATAAAACCACGTTTTATTGGCTCCTGGCTGGATAGCCCCATCTTTTTTCTTTTCTTTTTTTTTTCTTTTTGCAATGTTCTGTTTAGTCAGACAATTTTGCAAACATCGGCTCCATACTGAGGTTGTGAGCTCAGGGTGAAGGTTTGGGATCACTGGGTTTACTATAGGACTGGTGTACTGCCATGGTTTAAGGACAGAGCATTCTGTTGAATTAACTCTTTTTTTTTCCCTCTACCACCATCAGATTTGCAAATCTTGCCATCAACTATGTAATACAAGTAGTCAGAACCTTACATATTGTGTTCGGTCTATATTTAGATTATACATATAGAAATGGCCTTGCTGATGTTGGATACCACCAGTAAATAAGTGAATGTTTCAGTGCAATCAAAGAAGGTTGAATCAGTTCATCTGGATACAATGTTTATTGACAAATATATTTCATCACTCGTTTAAGTGACAGCTTGAGTGATGAAACTATCTGTCAATAAACGTTGTATCCAAACAAACTGATTCAACCTTCTTTGATTTTCTTACCTGGGTTTTTGAGCATGCATCAAGACGTTTCAGTGCAATGTTTTTGTTTTTTGCAGCACCTATGTACTCACACATCAGCCAATAACAATGATAAAAGGATAACCATAAGACACTTAAATAATAAGTAGAAGTAGTAACAGAAGACGTAAGACTGACAAAATGTTGAGAGTAGCACACGACTTTTTTTCAATATTGAAATCTAAGGTCAAAAACATATGGTTTCTGCATGTCTGCTACATGCAGTGATGCAGATGATGGTGATGATGAGAAGGAGGTTGGATATGAGAATGGTCAGCCACTCAGTCAGTTAATAGAGCCAAAACGTTGCTGTTTCTCGGAGTGATGCAAGGTTGAAAGTAAGACACACACAGAACACATTTTCCCTATATCAGTTTTAATCTGAAGCAGTTATATGACCAGTTATGCATCCTATGTTGGTCCAGATCAACTATCTTGATCCGAGATTCTGTATTGATCTGATTCGGTCTAAGTGGATAACTCCCAACCTAATACTGTGAGCCTGGACTCGGACAATGAAGGTGAAAGCCACTCGTGAACAAAATAATTGCTGGACTGTTATCAGATGTCATTTTAAGATGGCGATCAGCAATGGACATGGTACAGTAAAGACATGCTGTCTTCACTGAACCTTCATTGAAGAATTATATAACAAGTAACAGAAAACTGGGTGGAGTAATGTTGTCATATCACAGTAATTGAAGGTGGGTTTTTTTTATATATCTAACTTTTAAATGGTCCATCGTGTATGTTGGCTGTGAGTATGTACATACCAATTTTCCCTTCTTTCCCTTGATGTGCCACCCACCTTCCACTTAAGTTATGTAAAGGGTGTGGGTCACTGCAGCCTTTTACATATGAATTGGCCATTTAAATATCTGACTGGTTAATCCCTCGGAAAATTGCGTACTCATGGTCACTTCCCAGAGTTGCTCGGAGGGGACTTTCCCCATCGCTTTGAAACTTTACACCACAAATGTTTTGGAGAGCTTGTAAACAATGACCTCAGATTTTTTGCATTTGCTGTGGCTCGGCAGCGGCGTGGCGTGTTGGAGCTCTGGGCAGCGGCTCAGAGGACGAGGCTTTCAGCCACCGCCGTAGTGAAACGACTGCCATATCTGAAGCACTTCAGTCACATTTAGTGGACAAGGCATCAGATTTGTCAAGCTAATCCCAGTCCAAATGTCTTGATGCATGCCCAATAATCCAGGCAAGAATGAACTGATTCAACCTTCTTTGATAATCCCAGGCCAGTTTCCTTTCTGACACATGACAAGTAATTTACAGCATTGCAACTGTTGTTTTGAAGAAAAAAATCTGGCCTTTTTAATCACACATGTGAAAGGTGTGTCAGCTTGAATTGTGTTTACCTCAAGGGCAAGGGTCGATTCAAAGAAATTACACCATATCTGACTCTCGCCTTAACACCAAATGCTTCCAGCTCTTCTTCTCATTAAATCTTGGATTCCCATCCTCCTTGGATATGACTTGTGTGTATCTTTGGATGCCGTTTGGACCAAGGACACATGCCTTGTAAAATCTTGGTAAAATTTGCCTGATGAAGACGTCACAAATGCCTCAAAACCCCCAAGAAAGCCAAAACAAAACCTGCTTGAGATTCTTTAATGGCACCATATAATCAATGGTCTCTTTATAAATCAAGATTTTAAACATCCAAACAAGGGAGGGTGTAATAAGGCTATCTTTCATATGCTGTCATCAATCAACTGAGACACATATGTCAGTAAATGTCATCCTGAGGTTGAGTGGACCACCCGGAGGTTTCCCCATTAAAAACCATGCGGTTTTGATTCAAGAGTTTCTAGGGCTGCAACATAAAGGACACTCCCCCACCCTGCAACCCTCCACCCCTCCACCCCTGTGATGCAGGACCTGTAATCTAGGGGGCTAGGGTTCCCCATCTCCAAATTAGCATGTTTGAAAAAGAACCTGCGCATAGATGGGAGAGAAACATGGCCCCTGGACTGGACCAGAGGAAAATGTCCATTCTAAACAGTTGACCTGACTAAGACGCAACATAAGTAGAACAGTACGGTTGCTGACAGTGATATCATTGACTCCTCCCCACGGTGTGCTTGAGCCCCCAGTTTGGAACATCTTACACAAGCATGCAAGATGGTAGGTTGGATGGGGGGGGGGGGGGTGATGTATGCAATTTAATTGCCCATCAGCTGTCAGAACAGTGTGCAGAAGAAATGTTGACATTTCTTTTTGAAAAGCTGTCAGCCAAGGACACGGTATTCCACTTCCCCTTTTCATACACAGTGATGTGGACCACAGACAGAGCTGTGAGAGAGTGTGCAGTTGTGATGTGGTCAGGTTGTAAACACACAGACATGAAGAGGAAGAGCAGGATTACAAACAGGTTTGATCTCCCTGGGGCTGTCCAGATCAGCTGACAGGGGAGGGGAGGGGAGGGAGAGGGAGAGGTGGGTTGATTTGGGGCACCTCTTTTATTCACTCTTCTCTTATTAACTACCTCTCTCTCTCTCGCCAGCAGCACTGTCATTTTGGCCGTCCAGATAGAATTGAAAATCCGGCATTGAAAGAAAGACTGTAATGCAGACACAGACAGATAGTCAGACAGACAGACAGACAGACAGATGTACCTGCAGGCTGCAGTGCATCACAACAGCTGAGGCCCACCAATTTGTTAGCAGCACAACTTTCAATGGTCATAATGTTACACACTCTCTCGCTCTCGCTCTGTGTGTGTGTGTCTCTCACTCTCTCCCTCTCTCAGTTTCTTTTCCTATCTCTGTTTTTTTATTTTTTTTTATTTTAAAGGTTTTGAAGGCAAGGCAAAAGGAACACTTCCTCCCTTAAACTGATTTCTTGGTCTATATTGGTCAAAAGAAATGCCAAATTGCCCCTAAAGCCAAACAAATGTATTTCTTTCTTTTTTTTGCGTCAAAGGAATAGTGAAATTGAGTTCCATTTATCTTCATCCAATTGTAATATAATGCTCTTTGTTCATATCCAATTGGTCAGGGGAAGGCGTGGAATAGGCAGATCATGAGATAATCATTGCAGCCCTTTCTTCCAAGGACGAGAGCCGATGTGAGGATGACACGGTGAGAAGATGAAGCAGCATGCTCCCTCGCCAATTAGGACAGCAGAATTAAAGGTCTAGTGTAGCTAGAGAGCAAATCATGCCCTCTATAGTAACTTAATGTGTGATATCCGATATCATTTTAAACTAACAGGCAGATGGCTTCTCTGTAAGTGTATTTCTACATACTATGCTGGAATGATTGTGAAGGACACATTATCAATAGAATATCATCTCCATTCACAAAATAAGTAAAATTATTATTTAAAAAAAGGGGGGGTTTAGTTGTGATGTGATTTTTATTCTGTCTTCCTTTCTGTCAGGGTTTACCATGAGGCAGAATGTATAAGACTTGCTGTGGGGTTTCAGCTCTGGGTGCAGATATTTTAGTCAGAAAAGCCCAGATGCTGTTAGATTTTTAAAGAATCTGAATATTCAATACTACACCTAGCCCCGCTATACATGTAGTAAAAGTAGTAAAGGACTTCATGTATCGGTGGCCTGTTGTTCATGTGTAACTACCACGGATGTGTAGACTCGCTAGCTCTTGGCTAACGGGTCGGACCCTTTAGCTGACTGGTTAGCACAGTCGACTGTGGTGCGGGCGCATCGGGTTCGCTTCCCAGCTGCCCCCTGAATTCGCTACATTGGTGTCGAAAGTGGGATGGCGAGACCGTGAGGCTATTGGAAGCGCGTGCGCCCAGAGGTGTGAGGGAGTTGGTATTCTGAAGCGTGGGGACGCGCTTCCCGAAGGAGGGGGGTAGTGTAACGACCACGGATGACTAGACTCGCTAGCTTGCTGGCTAACGGGTCAGACCCTCTAGTAGACTGGTTAGCACAGTCACCCGTGGTGTGGGAGACCCAGGTTCGCTTCCCAGCTGCCCCCTGAATTTGCTGCATTGTGGTGCCGCCGCCGGAGCCATGGTGCGAACCCGGGTCTGCTGCACCATGGGCGACTACATTAACCAGTCAACTAAAGGGTCTGACCCCACTACCCCTCTCCTTCAGAAAGCGCGTCCCCGCGCTTCAGCATACCAGCTCCCTCACGCCTCTGGGCGCATGTGTTTCCGATGGCCTCACAAGCTCACCGTCCCACTTCTGACACCAATGTAGCGAATTCAGGGGCAGCCGGGAAGAGAACCCGGGTTGCCCGCATCACGGGCGACGGTGTTTAACCAGTCAACTAAAGGGTCTGACCCTTTAGCCAAGGGCTAGCAAATCTAGTCATCCGTGTTCATTACACATGTAAGCTCTGTGTCACATGTGGTACTGTCAAATGACAATATGTTAAAACATTTAGCAAATCTCTTAATTAGATCCCGAGATACTCGATAATAACTCCAGTGTAGGCAACATTTCACATGTTATCACATCATTGTTCTCCACTGTGTAGAACAGCAAGCAGCGTGGCACTCCATACCATTACAACGCCATATGTCTTTGTTTGGCTCATCACTGCAAGCCGGTCATTTCATCTTGCAGTGGTTTCTATGGTTCTGTTTAAGATGCAGCCCATGACGGGCGTATGTGCACAATAAACGACTGCAGTACATCTCCAGCATCAGAGTAGAAAGAAGGAAGTTTCCAAAGGTCGGAATGAGCAATGGGCAAAATCCCGCCAATTAATGCGGGTACAGATACGGTACATGACAACTGAAGCGATAGAGGAGCATGTGTGTATGCTAACACACACACACACACACACACACACACACACCATCCACGTGAACATGCACAGACAGATTCATCAGGGTGTTGGAACATCTGTCAGACCCCAGACTAGTGGTTTACTTAAAAGATGAGGACAGGTCTGGTGAACGCATTGCTATTCATTTCATTTGCATTGGTGCCCATTGGTTTTAATTATAGTTGGCTCTTTCAAGTTTGAAATAGGCACATTTCAAAAACAGAGCTGTTCTTTTTGTGTTTTAACACTGTCTTTGGGGCTTTGGGTACTGGAGCAAGGGGGCATATGTGTGCAGCGTGTGGCATTGTATGTGTGTGTGACTTTGTGTATGTGTGTGTGTGTGAGAGAGAGAGAGAGAGAGAGAGAGAGAGATCCTGTTTGATTCTGTGTCTGTCTATGTCTGTCCCTTCCATCTTTCTCAGCATTTGAGTATCTTACCTGTTTACCCATCCATCTGTTTGCATGTAAATGCACACTGGTAATTTCATTGTGTGTGTGTGTGTGTGTGTGTGTGTGTGTGTGTGTGTGTGTGTGTGTGTGTGTGTGTGTGTGTGTGCGCGCGCGCGCATGTGCATGCATGCATGCATGCGCAAATTCAGTCTGCCTTGCTTCCCCGGCACAGCTGCAGTACTGCTGGATTGATGTGTAACCCAAGCCAGCACTTTAAAGGGCGAGGGGCCTGGGCAGACGTGGTCTTGCTAGCACACCAGATGGGGCTTTATGATGAAAAGAGCATAATCCCCATCCAGGCATCACTTCCATCACTCCTGCACTACAAAGCCATTCACAGAGAGGTGGATTTTTTTTATTTTTTTATTTTATTTGCAAGAAATAATCTGTTTTGGTTTTTTTTTCTCCTGAAGTCCCAAACACACCCATGTTTGTTTTTATTCATACATTTGGTTTGTTTTCTGTTTTTTTTTCTTTCCTTTTCATTCACTTCTGTCTTGGTTTCACTCTCCACATTTCAACCTCCATCCACCCTTTCCTCCATTTGTGTATCTTTTTCCGCTCTATTTTCTCTGTCCCCTTGTCCTGATACTTCATCTCTCCATATCCCCCGTCCCATCTCTCTGTCCACCCACCCACCCCCCCCCTTTTACTCTTGAAGACTTGCAAATGTGACATTAGCTAATATTCAGAGAGCAAGGCAAGCACGCTCCTTTTTATCTGCCAGGGCTCCGCTGATTGAACCACAGCGTGTGCATGGGAAATGAGCACAGCGCTGGGGCTGGCAAACCCCACGCCTCTGATTGGTATTCAATATACATGTAACTGAAGGACATGCTAGTTTAAGGCTATGTGTAGTCTCTCTCTGTCTCTGTCTCTTTCTCTGTCTTTGTCTCTCTCACTCTCCCTCCCTCTCTCACCCTCATCCTCTGCTAATTCCCATTCCAGCACTATAGAAAATGTCTTTCTTTGCCCAGTTTTTTTTTATTACAAAGAAGACAGCAAATTGGATACAGAGGCAATTAATGGGCCAGGCCAAGTCTCACAAATGTGCTTGACAGAGTTATTTTTTCCATTCTGGATGCATTAAGTAACGTTTGTTTGAGACAGTCCAGTACATGTGGGCCTGTCATTTCCCCCTTCTCTACTTTTCTATCTCTGTGTAATAGGGTATGTTTAATAGAGGGCAGGCTTGTCTCTTTATTCATACTTGATATCTTAAGACATAATACAGCACCCCCCCACACACACACACTCACACACACACACACAAGCCTCACCCCCTTAGCAACAGCCTTGCTCCTGCCTTATCACCTCATTTTTCTCTCTCTTCCCATCACAGTAGATGCGGTCGTAGTAGTAGTACTCATGAAAAAGAGCCCTAATGGCAATTAATATTCCTATGGTTCACCCCCTTTCCTCGATCTACTGCAAGTTAACCTTCAACCCTGTACAGTAGCTGTGAAGGTCTTTCCCCCGCCATCCTCGCTATCTGAGTTTTGCTCTCCCTTTTCAAGTTATTTTATGTTTTATAGTAAACCACATAGGTCCTCCCCTACTGCCACATTCTTTTACAGACAGTGTGTGTTTTTCTCATTTTAAGTGGTTCTCTGTGAGCAACTGGGGAATGGGGGATTTCTCTGTCACGACTTACATCACGCCTGCACACTCTGTCAGTGATTAGATGTGCATTTACGCAAGCCGCGATACATTCGGGAGCTGACACGGCAGGAGCTAGCGTGCAGTATGACATTCAGAAGTGCAAAAAGCAAGGGTGCAAGAATGCAAGCTCTCAACTATAACTAATATAAGAGTTGATATTTTCACAAAGACACTTGAGCAAGATCAAGTGTTCCTGTCTAATCTCAGTTCAATCCTCTGGCACAAAATAGAGATGGTTTATGAGAAGGTTTAATTTGAGATATTTCTGTGCTCAGAGGAAGACTTTGAGCTCGACCTTCAGTTTTGTGGGCCGACATCCTGCGTAAGACATGGGATTTGATTCCAGCTCAGACTTCCTGCTGTACTCTTACATCGGGAGTGTGTGTGAGAGAGAGAAAGGCAGAGTGAGAGTCAAGATTCCTCTCTAGCCCAAGACACAATCGTTCTCAATTATCCAACTGAAATCTGAAGGCCCATCGGTTGGTTCATTCTGGTGGGCTGCATTCCAGGTTTGCCTTGGCCCTCCTCCAGGTGTGGGAAGTGATGTGTAAACAGTTTACAGATCTGCTGCAGCTGGCCAGGGAGCTCTAGCTGGGAGGAATGGAACCTGAATATGACTTCACAGGGAGGAAGCGCTGATCAGCGAGATGGGGCATTCATGCAGATTGTGTTAGGACCTTACAGGAAACTGGCCCGGCAGTTCAAGGAAAAGCGGGCCGAGCCAAACTGCCTGCTGACATTGCCGAACATCGACGGGGGGTGGGTGGTTGAGTTGGGCGGTTTAGGCGGAAACAAGAAGGGCACTAGGCACTGGGCCCAATCCCAGCCAGTGCTGAAGAGTTGATTATGGCCAGTCTAACTGGCAGAGAGAGAATCAGGAATCAGGAACATTTATTTGTTATTTCATTCCATGCACCTGTGCAGATGAAATTAAATGAAATGTAATTTCCCCAGCCCACAGCAGTGCAACACAAAGACATACACACATATCCAAAGTGCAAGAAGACATATATCCAAACTACAAAAAAACTACAAAAACACATATATCCAACATGTCCCAAAAATAAATAAATGCTCTGTCCAAGAGAGCAAATGCCAGAATGACTGCCAGAACTGCTGGTCTGTATGGGCTAGCAGTTGGCTTAGCCCACCCCACCTCCGCGTCCCATCAGACCGCCCTCTGTGTTTCCTCCTCAGGTCCAGCTGCAATCAGGGCCGTGGTCCCCGGGCCCAACGGACGCAGCAGACCAGGCTCCCCCAGGGGATCCAACGCCAGCTCTCCCAGCCAGACACCTTCGACACACCTCCCTGCACTCCACACAGCAACACCAAAAACACAGTCAACGCTAGGCAAGGCCACCACCAGACCGCCCTCGGTGTTATCGGAACCACCGGTCTGCATGGGCTAGCAGTTAGCTTAGCCTGCCCCGCTTCCATGTCCTATCAGACTGCCCTTGGTGTTTGCTCTTCAGGTGCAGCTCCAGGCAGGGCAGTGGTCCCTGGGCTCACAGGACGCAGCAAACCAAGCTCTCCCAGCCGATCCAGCGCCAGCTCTCCCAGCCATCAAATGAAAACACAAACTTAGATGTAGACATGGACAAAGATACTGCATGGACGGTACTGGGTGAGGCCGCCTCAAACGTAAGTTCATGCCACCATCTTCCGCACCTGTACTGGGTGAGGGCACTGCAAACACGAATTCGCGCAGCCATCTTCCCACACCGGAAGTGGAACCCTCACAGAGTCAATCTCGGGTCTATCTGACAAACCAAAACAGTGGACCTTTTGCCACATATTTCCAATTCCTGTTCTTTTACTGGGGGCAGCACCATGGCGCAGTGGTTAGCACGGTTGCGTCACAGCAAGAAGATCCTGGGTTCGGGCCCCGGGGTAGTCCAACCTTGGGGTTTGTCGTGGGTCATCCTCTGTGTGGAGTTTGCATGTTCTCCCTGTGTCTGCATGGGTTTCCTCTGGGTGCTCCAGTTTCCTCCCACAGTCTAAAGACATGTAGGTCAGGTGAATCGGCCATACTAAATTGTCCCTAGGTGTGACTGCGTCGGCACTGCAATGGCCTGGCAGCCTGTCCAGGGTGTCTCCCCGCCTGCCGCCCAATGACTGCTGGGTTAGGCTCCAGCATCCCCACGACCCTGAGAGCAGAATAAGTGGTTTAGATAATGGATGGATGGATGTTCTTTTACTGCATATGCATGTACACCAATAAATAATTCAATGTACACATGAGCTTTGTATGTAATGCCAGTTATTTTCAGAGCATACCTGTGCACCTGTTTTCATGAGCCTCATGCATGGAAACATCAATGGCTTATCAAGCTTCATGCATGTTTGAAATCAGCTGTGTCACGTGACAAAGAGGAGGGTGAGCCGTCACTTGTTTTCTGGGAATGCATGGAGCCGAGCCTGTTGTTGCTCCAGCTCTCACCTCAGCACAGGAAAATGAGGTGCTGGCAACAAAGAGCTTCGAGGAAGGAGACATGTATCTCCAAGGACACATACCACCCAGTAGATCAAAGCACCTAGAGGACATGTTTGATGGGGAAACCACACTGACTTTCAAAGCATTGTGGTCCTGCGCCTCGCCAGCCCACCAATGCCCATGATAGAAATTCTAATATGCGCGCCTGTCAGTTAATTGACGCCCCTGTCTATCCCCTGGGGGACAGCAGGCTAGTCTTTGGAGAGCAATCTTTGTCCTGTTACGTGGCTCATTGTTAATGATTTTTTTTCCTCTATCACTTTCTCAATAACAGTTTATTGTGGTAGTGTGCATTTGTGTGTTGTCACCAATCTCTTGTCTTTTCAGAAGACACATTTGACAGAAGGCAAGATCATAGCCGTCCGCAGTCACTCATATCATCTCAACCCACCTTTGGGATAGCTGTGCATTGCAGTGAGGTTTGGTTGTCATTGCTGTTTTGTTTGATCATGGGGGAATTCATAGCCTTTACTGTTGTTAGTCAGTGATACAAAGGAATGTGTAGTGGAGGACTTGAGAACGAGAGCAGGATTTTTACTAAATTTCTGAGACCAGTTGTGTTTGGCTGAGCACAGCCATTGTGTATTGTACTGTTGACAGATGATTGCAGGTGCACCCACAGACACAGGGAAACATGCGGATACATGCATATGTGCACACACATGCATATACACACACACAAATACACACATACGGATGCACACATGCACACACACACATACGCACACACACACATGCACACACACACACACACACTGCTGTCTTGTCACTCAAGTGACATGTTCTCTTCCCCCAGAGACACCCAGTCTCCCAGACAGAAAGACAGACAGGAAGTCAGTCCCATCTGTCTGTGGAGAGGAGGAAGTGATGAGCGATGGCAGAAGATCTGAGCACAGCCATGTTTTTACATATGGCAGATGTGCATTCTGTAGAGTCCATACTTGGTCTTTGTTGAAGGTATGCACAGTGTTTAACATCATGCAAACTATCAGAATTTTTTTTATAATTTCCATGCTTGAACATGCCTAAAGTCGTGCATGTGTTAATGTTACATGGTAATACCCTGGCTGGATGATAAAATATCCTGCTGATACACACTAATTATTTGTTTGTCTAGCATCTTAAAATCTTTCTGAATTGTACTGCAATGATATTACCACACGGCCACAGCTGTGTCTTCATTCTCTGCCATTCCTGGAGTTCTTCCTGTGCTGTGTGGATGTATATGGTGCTCCAGTAATAGACTCGGGCCCTTGTTTGGGGTCCAAACAACACTTGGAAGGCTCAAACGGATCATCTCTCTTACAATGGGTCATTGCAATGGCGGAAAGAAACTCTACAGTTTCCCTCCATCTTTGTGCCCTCCTATCTCCAAACCAAATGAATGGTTATGGCTTTTGAAGAGGAAATCGCATGCATTCCTCCATAATCACAAGAGGTATTTACACATGCTCTCTAAATAATTATGTGGTCCAACCAGGAGCATCCGATGATTTTTTTTTCACAAAAGTACTTTGTACTATTTACATTCCTAAAATGTCATGCGGTTTACTTATGCAGCTGTATGTCCCAAATCAAACCATTCATTCCCCGGAACCTGGTGAAGACAGAGCAAGGGAGCGAGTGAGAGAGAGACAGAGAGTGAGAAAGAGAGACAAAAAGAGAGAGACAGAGCGAGAGAGAGTGAGAGACAGACAGAGTTAATGGGTGGATGGATGTTGACTGAAGTTGTGATTAGCAGTAATGAGAGGGGCAGCACGTGTCATTCTTAAAGGTGGGTATTTTCCTGTTTGTTTTTGTTTGTTTGTTTGTTTGTTTTTCCATGAATTGGTATAACTACTTAACGTCTATGAAAGCCATCTGTGACATTTTTTTCCATCAATGGTTGTTTGGTTTCAACAAAAGTAATTTAGTTTCCAGTGCTGTTTGGGGAGTCATTGATATAATTATGGCATAATTTATGAGCTGCTGCTCAGATTGGCTGGTAGTATTGCTTGCCCCGCCCCCTTCCTTAAAAAGGAACTGGCTGCTCAACCAGAGGCTATCCTGCTCTAGACATGAGCGGTCTTATGTAAAATCTGGGTTGGTAATTCCCGGTGTGACATCACTCTGAGGGGTAATTCTGATTAGCTTGTTGAAATAATGATATTTGGTCATATACTAAATAAAGTTGGTGAAACAGATATTAAGTTAATTTGTTAACTAAGGTTCAGGAGCAGGACCATGCTTCAGCCACTCCTCTGGCATCATGGCAAGCCTACTTATACCTGGTCAACCCATCCAACACCATTTGTCTCCATTCTCTCGATGACAGACTGCTTCGTGCCTGCACTAGATCACATTAATTCCAAAAAGCTAGATTGCATTAATTCAAAACAGACTAATGCTACTTCAGAAAACAAAATAAAAACCAACTCGCCATGGATCCCGAACTTCAAAATCAATCCATCTGATTCAGGTGATGATCTACTCGACAGCGATTCCTCTCCAGTCATGTTATTCTCACAGCAGTCAGACCATAGCCAATCTTCTCACCCAGCTGCTTGCGCTCTACGATACACGTTCCTCAGCCTCGCGGGCACCCCCATCCAAACCCACCTAACGAGATCTCTCCAACTCCGACCCGATCCCAAGCTTTTTCTCCCCCATCCACGAGGCCCAGGACCCGTGGTTGTGACAGACATAGTAGATGCGGAAGCCAGCTCGATCGCTCTCCTCGTCAGCGGCCTCCCACATGATCAGCTTCAGATAGCCCTCCTCGGCACACTCGAGGTGAACCTCCATTGCATTGGCCGTCTCCACATCTAAGTCCTGAAACAAACATCAGAGACTGGACTGTTGCTTGCCTTCAGAGTGTCCTAAAGAGGAAAGGCATTATCTTCAGTCGCTCCAACAACAAAACTAGATTGTTTCAATGTTACTTGGCATGCACTAACATTCCAGCCACAGTAAACTCCGCGCTTCCCGCACTTTGGGCATCCTCACCTGAGCTACCCACCTCCAGGATCATCACTCGTGACGTCACGGTGCCTCCTCCTTCAGGGCCACAACCAGCACCATCAGCCCCCCCCCCCCCCCCCCCAGAAGGGGTCAGGTCATATTTCTCCCTGTGCCTGCTCCCTCTCAGGGTTGTGGGGATGCTGGAGCCTATCCCAGCAGTCATTAGGCGGCAGCCGGGGAGACACCCTGGACAGGCCACAAGGCCATCACACAGAGCCCACACACACACACACACACAATAGCCAGCTTTCCATTACAGAACTCAAGCCCTAGAACTTAAGCACTGGAACTAAGATCTGGAACCTAAACACGAGGTCTTCAGTTCGTGTTGTTTTCCCACTTCCCTAGCCCTACTGCGTCACACACGTTTCGCACTCAAGCACAGTAGGTGGTGATATGCATCATGCAGTTGGTTTACAAATGAAATACACTGAAGAAGCGGGAAAATTCACCAACGTCATCATTTCTTATGATGCCATCCAGCTGCTTCTGAATATCATATTTGCAGTATATTGCAAGTAGCGCTTGGGTCTCCTCTGTCATCCAGTATTGTCTAGATTTGGGATTTTCTATTTTTTGTTTTATAAAAACTTGCAAGAAACGTTAACAAACTAGCTAGAAAACATTAACTTGTAGCTAGCGATGCGATGTTTAAAATGGTGGCATTCACAAACAGTGAAATTCGCAGTATGTAACCAAGACATAAGGAACATAGTTCATGCATATGACGTACTTCCATCCTAAGCCCCGGGGCTTACTGCCTTTTTAAAAGTGCTTACGGCAGGGCTTAAGTTCTTGGATAAGCTCGCCTGAAGCCCCAGGAAAGTCAAAAGAAACACAACAGGAACCAATAGGCTGAGTTCAAGCACTAGGTTAAGCCCATAGTGGAAATGGGGCTATTCATACCTATTCATCCCTGTATTTGCAGACTTCACAAAAAAAAAAAAAACATGCACATACATCATTTCACTCCTCCTTTCATTCGTTTCTTTCCTCATCATCCAGTCCTCTACCTTTCCTACATCTGTATACGGCTATTGCTACTTCTAATACTTCCCTAAGAGCCAACACAGCAACCGAAGAGCCTCACCCAATGACCCCAAAGGCCCCATCTCAGATGAACCAAGCTGGATCCTTTTAGCTGCCTCCTGTATTTGCTACTGGTCCTTTTTCCTCTCCCTACCCAACCCCACCACCTTCCCTCCCCAACACCCACTGTTTTTTCTACATCTAACAATCTTTTCACCCTTGCCACAGCAATGCCACTCCATCAGCCAGCTTCATCAATCAATTGCCTTTCTCCTGTCCCTGCAAATGTATTCCAGCAAATCCTCTCTGGTAACTGCATAGATCTAGCCCAGCTCCTTCAGCCGTCCCTCACCCATATAAGCCAGCCCAGGGAACTGCAGACTAACAAAGGCTTAATGCAGCTTAGTCATTCAGTTCGTTCCCATTCAAAAGACCTCACTCCCACTGAATTCGCTCTAGCATTTTCACTCTGCCAAGATGTAATCTGCTCAGCGTATCCAGAACGAAGGTCTGAGCTTGACGACTACCACTCAGTCATTCCTGATATGGCCTCACGCTTTGGATGGACAGGCTTTTACAGTTAACATCTACTTTTCACTACCCAGGCAGCATGGCATACACAACAGGGGCAGCTTAGATTCAGAAATTTACTGTGGCATTTTCACAGCTCGCACATCACTCTCCTGTGAGCTATGTGGAGCCCCATCATATCCAGCCACAGCATACACAGTCATCATACCCTTTCGTTCACACCCCTCCTCCTTGTGCAATATCCCGGTATTTATCTCCTGCAGCACCGCCTCCCTTCATCATTCCAAAGCCCATCAACATATGCCCCACTGTTAATGTTCCCACCCCCAAGAGCATTGACAAACAAGAACGGCCAATCCTCTGTCAGGGAGGTAGGATGGTGTGCCCTTCTGCGGCAACACCCATGCAAGAAATAGCCGTCTCCACAATCCAACTACTCCAACAGACCGACTAGCGAAGCACCTGGGTACACCCATTAAGATAGATAAAGAGTTTGTCAACTTTCTCATACACTGGCTCACACGTGGTTTCCATCCTGGTATACAAATTATTTGTGACACTTCCCATATTTTTCACAACCTTCAGTCTGCTGTCTCCGAACCTGACACCATTGACATCTTACTAGCTAAAGAGGTGAAAGAGAGATTTATGATTGGCCCATTTCACAATCCACCTTTCCCAGTCATCCGTATCAGCCAGATACGGATGACTGGTAAAAAGAGGCTAATTATTGACTCATCTTCTCCTCACGGAATACACAGTTCAAGCATTAACATCATCATTCCATCTCTAGACTTCTCCATGCCGTACACAACCATCGACCATGCCATCACTCTCATTCGTTTGGCAGGCCACAGCGCTTGGCTCCCAAAAGCAGACATTACCAGCGCTTTCAAAGTCTTGCCCATTCATACTGACTTGATGTTTCTTTGGAGTTTTCTGGAAAGGAGCTTATTACTTCGCTGTACGCATCACCTTTGGCTGTAGAAGCAATCCTAAGATCTTTGACTTATTTTCAGAAGCCCTATTTTGGATCCTCACCAACAACCACAGACTGCGACAATTTCCTCATAGTCACCCCTTCATCTTCACCTCCACGCCTCGAGCTTTCAACTCTCACCAAAACCTTCTCAGAACTCAAAAATTATGCTACATGCATAATCCCTGAATAGAAACCCTTCCAATCCAACCTTCTCATAAAAGCAGCAGCCATACCCTCTGTCCATGACAGTCAACGCATGGAAACTGGAAATGTGTCTCTGGCAAAAATTCTTGTCTTCCTGGAAATGCATTTCTGTTTTCTACAATGGCTGTGTCACTCAACCCAACGACATTCAACTACACTGCTCAAAAAAATAAAGGGAACAGATAAGCAATGCAATGTAGCTCCAAGTCAATCACACTTTTGAGATATCAACCTGTCCAGTTAGGAAGCAACACTGATTTGTGAATCAATTTCACCTGTTGGTAAATTGTCTAATTTCCACCTGGTGGAAATTAGACAATTTGCAAGACAACCCCTATAAAAGGAATGGATTTGCAGGTGGTGGCCACAGACCATTTGCCTGTCCTCATCTTTTCTGGCCGATCTTTGGTTAGTTTTTCATTTTGCTAGTGCCCTCACCACTAGAGGTGGCATGAGGCGGTATCTGCAACCTACAGAAGTTGCTCAGGTAGTGCAGCTCATCCAGGATGGCACATCAATGCGTGCTGTGGCAAGAAAATTTGATGTGTCTCCCAGCACAGTGTCCAGAGCATGGAGGAGGTACCAGGAGACAGGCCAGTACACCAGGAGACATGGAGGGGGCCGCAGGAGGACAACAACCCCGCAGCAGGACCGCTATCTGGTCCTTTGTGCAAGGAGGAACAGGAGGAGCACTGCTGGAGCCCTACAAAACGACCTTCAGCAGGCCACTAATGTGCAGGTTTCTGCTCAAACATTGAGAAACAGAATGCATGAGGATGGTATGAGGGCCCGACGTCCACAATTGGGGCCTGTGCTCACAGCCCAACACCGTGCAGCCCGATTGACCTTTGCCAGAGAACATCTTGGTTGGCAGATTCGCCATTGGCGCCCTGTGCTCTTCACAGATGAGAGCAGGTTCACACTGAACACATGTGACAGACGTGAGAGAGTCTGGAGACGCTGTGGAGAACTTTCTGCTGCCTGCAACATCCTCCAGCATGACCGGTTTGGCGGTGGGTCAGTGATGGTCTGGGGAGGCATATCCTTGGAGGGCCGCACAGACCTCTACGTGCTAGCCAGAGGTACCATGACTGCCATTAGGTACCGGGATGAGATCCTCAGACCCATTGTCAGACCATATGCTGGTGCAGTGGGCCCTGGGTTCCTGCTCCTGCATGACAATGCTCGTACTCATGTGGCCAGAGTGTGTCAGCAGTTCCTGTATGTCGAGGGCATTGATGCTATGGACTGGCCTGCACATTCCCCAGACCTGAATCCAATCGAGCACCTCTGGGACATCATGTCTCGTACCATCCGCCAACGCGATGTCGCACCACAGACTGTCCAGGAGTTGACCGATGCCCTGATCCAGGTCTGGGAGGAGATCCCTCAGGAGACCATCCATCGTCTCATCAGGAGCATGCCCAGACGTTGTAGGGAGTGCATACAGGCACGTGGAGGCCACACACACTACTGAGCCTCATTTTGAATCGTCTTGAAGAATTTCCACAGAAGTTGGATCAGCCTATGTTCTCATTTTCCACTTTGATTTTGAGTATGATTCTGAATCCAGACCTTAATGGGCTAATGATTTTGATTTCCATTGATCATTCTTAGGTTATTTTGCTCTAAACACATTCCTCTGTCTAATAAATAAAGATTTTCAGCTGAAATATTTCATTCATCGAGGTCTATATTGTGTTTTTAGGTGTTCCCTTTATTTTTTGAGCAGTGTATATACCGATGTAACTTCTTCCATAGGCTTCCTCTGGAATGGACAGTTCCATATCATTCTCCCATCAATTTTTTTCTTTTAGGGGTTAAAGTGGTGTTTGGGCAAAAGTATTCATTGCATAATAAAATGTACTGATATAACCTTTTTAAACGGGGTTAATTTCAAGAATGTGGTCCAGTTGGGTCTTTGGAGGCAGAAATGTAGAGCGAGTAAAATTATGAACCTGTAAATATCTAAAAAAGCTACTTCGAAGTAAATTAAACTTCTCTGACAGCTAATTGAAAGACACAAAAGTGTCATCAATAAGCAGGTCTTCCAAAGTGAATATCCCACTGAGTCTCCAAAGCTCAAAGGCTCCATCAGAAATAGAGGGGACAAAAGACTTATTTTTTGTAACAGGGGTACCATAGGGAGATCTTTCCAAATCTTAATAGACTCACATATAGTAATAATAATAATGGCAACCAGATCCTATCACCATCGCATCATCAAAGATGGAAAAGACCCAAAATGCAGAATCTGTGGAATGTACGAAGAAACCATCGACCACATTGTCTCAGGCTGCCCGGAACTGGCAAAGACCAAGTACATATACAGGCACAACAAGGCAGCAGCATACCTGCACTGGAAGATCTGCAGGAGTTACAAGATCAAGACGACTGAGAAGTGGTACGAACATCAGCCAAAAACGGTCACTAAACCAGTGATGTCACCATCCTCTGGGACATGCCCATCCACACTGACAGAGATAAAAGACAACAAGCCCGACATCGTTATCAAGGACAGGAAGCAAAAGAGGTGCATGCTCATTGACATGGCAATACCATTCGAAAAAAAACACCTCAGTGAAAGTCACAGAGAAGCTGACCAAGTACAAAGACTTGAAGATTGAAATCAACAGGATGTGGGGAATGAAGACCGAAACAACACCAGTGGTCATTGAAGCTCTTGGACTCATGAAGAAGGGAATGGAAAAGTTCACCAACCATATCCCAGGAAACATCAACATCTGTGCAGTCTTGAAGATTGCCCTACTCAGAACAGCCCATATATTATGACGAGTTCTGTCAATCAAGTGACATCTGCCCTAGAGTGCCTCAGGTCCATAGTTTGGACCCAGCTCTACAGGATGTAAAACAGGAAAGGGAAACAAATAATAATAATAATAATAAATAATGGATTACATTTTTAAAGCACTTTATTTTGATACCCAAAGCGCTTCACAGTGAAAGGGGGAAATGACTGGGTTTGGATATAGGGTGAGCCCAAGGAGTGTTGAGCAGAGAAGCGAGTGCAAAGATACATGAGAGACAGATGACATCACAAAGGCAAAACAACATGGAATTTCGATGCCTGTCAACTTAGATTGCCAAAAGGACAGTGCCCTTAAATTGCAGGTCCAGCAATATTGCTGAAAACTTGGAAAGGCCATTCCACCAGCTTCATGGGGTTTCTGAAGGACCGCTTTGCATATCAGAGGCATTTTTCCATTCCCCATAAATAATGAAATAAATGTATCTAGCGAAGAGAAAAAGAATATCTTTAGAATATCTTTATTACATTTTCGTATACAACACAAAACACAACAGCTCAGACACGACATGACAAAATGAGTAAGTAAATAAAAAACAGTGGGCATTATTTCCATCCCAAACCCTCACCACCCCCAACAACAGAGAAAGACAACATCAAATAAATAAATGTGTAAACAAATAGCAAGATTACAGGAAAACTGGTTTTGCGATAAAAAAAGGTACAGGGACAGGCTAGGCCGGTTTAGGAACACTTGTAATATGGAAGATGACAGCGTAGGTCCAATATGTTCCAAGTAAGAGTCCCAAACTTTATAGAAGTTGTCCAGTGATGAGTGAAGCATACATGAGATGTACTCATTGGGAATACACTCCATTATAAGATTGTGCCACGACTTTTTTGTTGGAGGGACATCCTTGATCCAAAGAGCAAAATATTTTTCCTAGTGGCAAAAGTCAATGGATTGAATAGCCTCTTGTGTTTGATATTTATAATATGCCCATCTGGAAGACCAAGAAGGAGGCACATTGGATCTAACTCTATTGGAACACCAAAAATAACACACAGTTTATCCACAATACCAGACCAGTAGCTTTGTAGCTTCACACATGACCAGAAAAAGTGAATGTAATTGCCAATCTCTGAGTTACACTTACGGCAGAGTGGAGACACATTAGCATCCATCTTGTTTTTGAGAGCAGGTGTTATATGTGCACGATGGAAAATTGTAAACTGAGTATATTTGGTTCAGTTAGAGAGAGATATTTTCATAGCATGGGCCCACACCTCCTGCCAGTCTGAGTCGTCAATCGAGATGCCCAAGTCTCTCTCCCAGGCTTACTTAATAGCTTGGGAAGATAGAGATGAGTTGGAATTTAGGGCTTTATAAAACACATTAATGCGTTTCTTGGACACTTGTGAAGACAAGGCCCTTTCTACATCTGAGGTGAATGTCTGTTTAATATAAACTGGTATGGATTGAAAGACGTATAAAAATTTGGGTAAGATATTCATTTTAACTGCATTAATATGACCTGCGAGAGATAGAGGGAGCCCAGCCCAGCATTCTAGAGCAATAATCATAATAATAATACACTTTATTTAAATCACAACTTTCTAAACAAAGTTACAAGGTGCCTTACACAGCATGATAAAATAATGCACATAGTCAAGATAAAAAAAATTTAAAAAAAATACTAGGACATAATGGCAGATCCGCTCCACAGAACAAGGTAAAACACAGTAAGAATAAAATCACAAGAACCCAATTTATACGTAGAGAATTAGAGCCTATAAAACAAAGATTATGATAAAAACAATTAAAATAAGGTGAATGGAAGATATAAAATATATATACATAATTAAAAATTTAAAATTATAAAAGTGTAAGATGAACAATATAAAAATATTTTAAAACATTTAAAAAATGGGCAATAACCGATTTACCATAAAAAAAGCCTTCCTGTAAAAGCAAGTTTTAAGAAGTGATTTAAAAGATGGAAGTGAGTTTGCGAGTCTAATTTCCTCAGGTAGGGAGTTCCACAGCTGTGGGGCTTTTACAGAAAACGCCCGCTCACTTTTAGTAACAAGGCCGGCCGAGGGAACAGTTAAACAAGACCTGCCTGAGAAGCGCAGGCAGCGGCCAGGCTCATAGGTTGTGAGTAAATATATGTAGGAGCAGGGCTATGTAGTGCTTTAAAAGTAAGTAGTAAAAGTTTAAAATCAATCCTATACCTAACAGGTAGCCAGTGAAGCATTGGAAGAATGGCAGTGATGTGGGCATGTCTCTTGGAATTTGTTAACAGTCTAGCAGCTGAGTTTTGGATGAGCTGGTGGTGGTAGATGGACTTTTGACTGAGCCCTGAATACAGGGTGTTACAATAATCCAGACGTGATGAGATGAATGCATGGATGACTTATAAGGTCTGTTTGAGATAGAACATTTTTAACTTTTGCGATGTTCCTAATTTGGAGAAAGCAAGACTGTGCTACCTTGGTGATTTGTGTGTCCGTTTTTTTGTGGTGCTCCGGTTTCCCCCACTATCAGAAAGAAATATGAATGTTAGGGTTTATACTCCTGTCTGTGCCCCTGACCAAGGCAATGGGAAAAGAACTGGAGTTAGTCCCTGGGCGCAGCATGAAGGCAGCAGCCCACTGCTCCTAGCTACACAAATCATTGCTAGGATGGGTTAATTTGCAGGAACTGAATTTCCCCAAGGGGATTAATAAATAAAACTTAATCTTATGTTGGGTGAGGGGCAAAAAAAATTACCTCAGATTTGGACTCATTGAGCCGGAGAACGTTTTGTGACAACCAGCATTTGATATCGGGGAGACAAGCCATAACACGAGAAAGATTGTGTGTCTCGTTACTAGTAAGCAGGACATAAAGCTGAGTGTCATCTGCACAACAGTGAAAATTAATATTATAATGACGGATGAGCTGACCCACGGGGGAGCATGTAAATGTAAAATAATTATGGACCAAGAATTGACCCCTGGGGGGGGGGGCACCACATGTGAGGGAGGCTGGGGATGAGGAGAATTATCCCGTTACAACAGAGAAAGATCTGTCAGATAGGTAGGACTGGAACCAGATCAAGTTTAGTATGTTCCAGCAGAGATAGAAAGTTAGATTTAAAAAGATCATTATATCTCTGTGTTACAACAATGCCAAGATAAGGAAATTTGTTAGGTGAAATCTTGATCGGAAGGGAGCTAAGTGGATTATTTATCTGATGCGGAGTTCATTGGGATTAGTTCACTTTTATGTAAGTTGAGTTTATATCCAGAAAAAAAATCCAAAATCCTTCAATAATGTCAAGATCTTAGGGATACAGATTAAGGGGTCAGATACAAAAACCAACAGGTCATCAGCAAAAAGTGATACCTTATGTTCCTGGTTTCTATGAAGACCACGGATGTTGTAGTCGCTATTAGTGCGGTATGCTATGTCAAAAAAACAGCTCCCGTAGGATTTTTGTGCCAAAATTGATTTTTTTGCTGTTTTGGCTTCTATAGGGACCAAACTAACAGAAAATGAAGGGTGCCAAATTTTCTGACCCCCACCCCCAATTCTGGGAGGCCATCTATTTTGGGACCTCCCAGAACAGTAAAATGGAAGTCCGCCTGGGACTACTCTTACTAAAATGGCTGTAGAATTGTTATGCTTCAGTTGTATAACACCAAATTTGGAGGAGATGCAGTTGAGAAGTTGTAGAACAGATCCAAATATCTGGGGCCTGCTGGTAAATGGTATTACTGATGTTATTCACACTCAAATTGTAAGTTTTGTTTAGGCGAACCTAAAAAATTGAATTTCTGCTGTAGTTTATCTGCAGTCCTTCTGTCCTGGTGGATGGTACAACTAAACTTCCACTTGAAGTACATTTTTCCAGGTGTTACCTATACATAGACACCAGAATTGTGCATCCGGGCCCTGTACTTGCGGAGCTATTACTGAATTATTTTGGGCATGTAATTTCGGGCGAAAATTCAAAAAAATTGCCTGGGGCTGAAGTGATTTTTAATATCCAATTTTTATAATATTATATTTGTTTTGTAGGTTTTAAAATATTCTGAGTTGATTTATAACACTATTAAAACAGCTAGAAGAGTATTTGTCTGACTTTTGGTTCCTCACCTGGGACACCCCGGACTGACCCGTATGCCTATCCCATTCATCATTACTCTCCTCTTATTTTTCATGGGCATCCAGTGACAATTAATACTTTACTGAAGGTGTTGACCATTCTGAAAGACATTCCTGTTCTGACTCTGAAAAAATAAGGGTTGAAATGTGGCCATTGTAGCATCATCCTTGTTAATTTGGTTCATTTCAAACAGGTGAGATCATAATTAAAGCACAGCTGTGTTTGTAGCTGACTGAAAACAAAAAAGAACAGTACTCAAGATAAAATAAAATAAAAATAGGCCAATACGAAAACAACAACAACAGAACAAACAAACACCACAATAGATTTGAAGAGTCAACATTTTGAGAATCACATTCATGGAATTGCTGAAAGCAACTACCTGGTAAGTGATACTTTTATTTTAATTTTTTATCATTCAGGTGAAATTTAAAACAAGCCTGAAAGATTTATAAGCCAATGTTTACACATATTTTGACATATATACATTGTTTTCCCATTATTAGGTCTAATCTTTCAGTCTGACATGCCCTGAGCCAACAATTTTGGACTACTAACAGTAAGCTAAGGTGGGCTAAATTTAAACCATGCCCGCTAGATTTAAAAGCCAACATTTGCACATATTTATATTTACATTGTTTTCCCATCATTAGGTTTCATCTGTCTGGCATGCACAGATCCGACAACCTACAACAACGAACTAGAAAGCTAAGCTAAACAGTAAGCTAAGGTGGGCTGAGAATGATCTGGTAAATGTGTCATATTTTTCTGATGAAATTTAAACCAAGCCTTCTAATTTAAATATATATTTACATTGTTTTCCCATCATTAGGTTTCATCTGTCTGGCATCCAACAAATTGGACAACTTGTGAGCTAAGGTGGGATGAGATCGGGTCAATATGGCGGAGGAATGCAACATTTGCGTGATCTGCAAAGAAGGTGCCACCCCTGGCAAGCGACTAGTTAAAAATCCAGCCATGATTGATGACCTACTGCAGGCTTGCAGGGACAGAGTTTCTTTAGGTCAAAGTGATTTTGAGGAACTTTCCGACTACTTATCTGGCCTAAATGAAGGGGAACTGAAATTGGTTCATTATCATAATGAGTGTCGAAAATCTGTTATAAACAAGAATAAAATTGACCGTCTCAGGGCTAACCAATCCCGACCTCAGTCACCTGTCTGTTCTAGAAGAGGACCTGGGCGCCCTTCAATTACTACAGGATCTGTTAGACCTAAACGGTCGAAATCTGTCCCAAAGGAGCAAGTGTGTTTATTCTCACCTTGTGACTTTTGTTCCAAGGGTGATTCAGAGCCACTGCACCGTGTTCTTTCTGATGCAATGGGTGAAACGCTTCTTGAAATAAAGCAGCAGACCCAAGATGACCAAGTAAGAATCTGTGTAGCAGACCTAGTGGATGCTGGTGACGCTTCAGCTCTTGAAAAGTACTATCACAGGGATTGCTTGTGGAATGCAAAACGTACCACAACAATAAAGAAAGATCATGATAATGAATCACTCATTCGCTCTTTATGTGACGAACAGTTAATCCTCGCCATTCAAAATACCGTCACAGACGATGTTACTCTTGACATGGCTCAGGTCAATGATGCTTACTTGTTGATCCTGAAAAGATATCACATGGATGTCGATGAGACTACAAACTATCGCAAGCATCTGAAAAAGATCATTGGTGAGCGACTTCCAGATGTCCAGTTTGTAAGCTCACTGCAACAAAATGAGCCAGACAAGCTTGTTAAATCAACTGTAGTTAGCAAAGCTATTGATTGCAGTATTTCCACTATGAATTATGGTCAGGTTATTGGCAACCTGAAGAAAGTTGCTAACCTACTGCGGGCAGAGATCATGCAAAAGCGCAGCTGGTCATTTGCCAGGATATTTGATAACTTTAAGAATCCCTCTTTACTCCAATTCTTCCTAAGTCACCTCCTCTTTGGCAGTCATGTTGTCAAAGTGTTTGGAACGCGGGATGAAGAAGTAGACAAAACTGTTGATGTTGCATGCCAGTTTCTAGTCCAGAACACTCACACTGATCGTCAGGTGAAACATCAGCCAAAGAAAGACGATGCCTTTTGGCAAAATGTCCAAACACCCCTCTCAATCGGACTGCCCCTTGCTATCCACTCTAGAGTGCGTGACAAAATCCTTGTCCAGAACCTCTCAGATGTCTACATTGGAAGTGACTACTTGAAGATCCTTGACTTAGAAAAAAGTGTGGAGCAGTCTGTTCTTCAACGAATGAAGGATACTGGCGGATTTTGTCTCCCTGACTTTGTGAAGAAGGGTGTGAACATCTGGTTTGCTATTGACAATATTGATCTTTTGGAAGACACAGCCACTGGGCAAGAAACCTTCCATGGCACAGTGGTTGTAATCAACCAGCGGGATGAAGATGGAGACCTGATGAACCAACCACTTGTTATAACAGAAAAACCTCTCACGGCATCACCTCTGGCATTTGATATAAACTTGCTGCAGGAGCCAATGATCAAAACCACTCCATTGAGATTTGAGTCTGTGATAGGAAACCGAAACAATCTCATTTCCCAAGACTTCACTCACACCTGGGCATTCACAAACTACCTTGCAACTGATGATAACAGGGGGCAACCTCAACTGAACCGCAGCTGGCAAGCAAACAGACCCAGAACAGTGAAGAAGAGAGAAGCCATGCTGAATCTAATAACGACAGAAATCAAGATGACTCTATTGTGTCGATCAAAGAACAAAGGCGTAAATCAGTGAAATTGAAGAAGGAAGATGTGATGCCAACTTGGGCTGCAACTAAATCTCTACTGTTATCTCAGTCCTCTTAACAGTTGCACCTCAACAAACACAGGGGGGATTGCTCCACTGTTTAAGACCTCGCCAACAGATTATGCTACCCTCTATACCCCTTTGAAGTTAACCCAGGGTATCTCTGCCACTGTCATTGGCCCTCACAGAAAAACACTGATAACCCTAGATCTTGACCTTTACTCCCGTGCTTTGAAGATTCAGCAGTCAGTTGGAAACACCAACTGGATCCTAAGAGCTGGAACTCTTCACATTGCATTTGCTGTGTTGCATGGTCTAGGTAAAACAGTTGGTGGAAGTGGCCTTGACATATGTGCTATTGAAAGTGGTGCATACACATCAGCAGCTCTTCATGGTATCTTCGGTGGCAAAGCTTACAAACGAGGCCTTGAGTACCACATCACTACGAGCCTTGCAATTTTGATGTTGCGATTTGATGCCATCTTGTCAAAACTTCCAAATTGTCCAATTCAGATGCAATGCATTGCTCTCAAGGACAAACTCCATGAACGTAACCCACTGATGGTAGAGATCTTTGAAGAAATCCAATCCTGGTACACAGAAAATGTCAAGCCACTCGAAGATGAAAAAGACATTGGTGAGTTCACTCAATTCTTAACCCAGTATCTTCACCAGGTAGAGAGTCTTCTTAATCTCATCAGCTCTTGCCGCTCAGGTGACTGGGAGGGATACTTGTCTTCATTAGAGAATCTCATCAAGTATTTCTTTGCTCATGATCTCCTCAACTATGCCCTCTTGATGCCAGTCAATCTTGCTCAAATGAATGCTCTTGAAAAAGATGACCCAGAAACATGGGATGCACTGAAGTCTGGTGCATTTGTGGTGGCAAAGACAGAGATACCCTTCACTCATCTCTTCACTGATCAAGCCCTCGAGCAGGAAATCAAGAAGCTAAAGGGACATGGTGGGATGGTAGGACTCAGTAGAGATGAAGCAGCTCTGGACCGGCTGATCATTGCCACACCTCATCTTGCTGATCTAGTGAATCAGTACCTCAAGAGTTTCCCAAAAGCTTCCAGATCTACTTCAAGGACAGAGCATTATCATCTCTCAGGAGAGATTGCATTGAGGTCAAGAACAAATGCACTGAAGCTACGCGACTTGGTTGAGTTGCACTGTGGAGGCAATCCATTCAAAGAAAAAACACCATTGAAGAGTCTTGTTTCATCAGCGCTTGTGACAGATGTGGCAAAGCATGATATTCTCCAGTTTGCGGAAAAGGGTCGGAAGCGCTTTGAGGAGTTTGTTTCTGAACGTTTGATCGCTATGTCAACACTCTCAGTGTGGGACAAAATGAAGAAACTAAAGTTGAAGACCTTTTCAAACTGGATGGAGAAAACAAAGGTACGTGTTGGAGACAAGGTCATCAAGTTGCGTGAGGAACGTGAACTGCTTGGAAGATTTCTCATCATCCAAGGCAGTCGACCAAGTCTAGTTCCAAAACTTGAGGAGACAATTGGAGACTATGAAATGTCAATGGTTCCCCGCTCTCTGTGTGCTGTGGATGGAACCTTGTACATCCCTACAGACAAAGCTAGTCTCATGCATTCAATTGAAGATGCCAAGGCAGAGCTCCTTGAAGCTGTCCCAAAGCCTGATCCAATGCAAGAAGATCCTCCAGGTGTCCCTATCAAAGTTCTAATAGTTGATGCCATGGGTGTGCTTCAGAGCATGAAAAAGACACCAACCATGCGGATGCTGTCAGACCTTCAAGACGCATTTAACAAACGCATCAAAACAATGATGGCTGGCTATCATGAGGGTCGAGTTGTCTTTGATCGATATATGGATGAGTCATTAAAGAAGAAAACTCGACAGAAGAGAGCAACTACTTCTGTAGAATACGAAATCCATCCAGAGATGAAGCTCACTATGTCGATCAAGGATCTCTTCTCTGCATCATCGACCAAGAAGAAGCTGACATGTGAGTTGGGTCGGGGACTGCTAGAGTATTTCTCAAAGGACAGTTCTTTCCTACTGGTTGTCATCTATGACACCTTCATCAAGGGACGTGATTTTGTGGAGGCACACACACATGAAGAGGGTGATACCCTAATACCTCATCAAGTCCTTGCCTCTGCTGCCAATGGTGCCTCACGAGACATATGTGTTTGGTCATCTGACACTGATGTCCTCTTACTGCTACTTGATTTAGTATCATGTGAATGCAGTGCAACTCCAACTTCTCTGACATTTTCAACAGGCAAAGGTGCAAAGAAACGGGAAATAAATGTTTTTGAGCGTGTTCAAGTTATTGGACGTCAGAAATGTCAGGGATTACTTGGCCTGCACAATTTTTCTGGTACTGACTGGGGAGGAAAATTTGTTGGAATCTCCAAAAAGACGTGGATCAACGCATACCTGAAGCTTGATGATGATGATCCTGCCATTGACTGCTTCAAGGACCTTGGCAAGGGTTCCATTCCCCCTGAGCTTATCAATGGTGAGCTCCCATCACTGGTGAAGGCATTAGAGAATTTTGTGTGCTGTGTTTACAGCTCAAAAGGTCCAACAACCCTGCCATCACTCAGATAGGAACTATTCCGATCAAAGAACCTGGAGGGTGAGATGCTACCTCCAACTCGTGCTGCATTGCTACCCCATATCCTACGTTCCAATTATGTCACAATGCGAGATAAGTCATACAAGACGAATTGCCCTGAGCTTCCACCAATCGAACAGAATGGATGGAGTTCAGTGAGTGGCGGATATGTTCCAGTCAGGTGTCTTGCCCTCCCTGCACCACAGGCAGTACTTGAGCTAATCAAATGTGGCTGCAAAGTAGGTTGCAAGGGACAGTGCAGCTGCTCAAAGAATCACCTGCCTTGCACTCCTCTCTGCAAATGTTATGGTGGAGACTGTGCAAACACAACAAGTGAGTACATTCCAGAAGATGACAATGCTGATGAATAGATCATCAAGTATTATTTAAATTCCTTTATCATCACCTGTATTTGTTTTGTTTTGTTGTTTATGTTTTTGGGGAATTTAGCAGCTTTTTCTTACTCTCTATTTACCTACTGGCGCAACATAGAGTAACTTTCTTTTTCAATTGGATACTAAGTGCAACGTTTTACTGCTGCTTGTCATCACGTATATGCTGCTATAAACAACATACAGTATGCTTAACTGAAAGATAAACCTGTCTTACTGGATTACTCGACTACTGTGTGGTTATTTACATAATAGAAACATGTTTAATAAATGTTTTCCATTTTTCACATTAAATATGACAGTTATTATGTTCCCTTTCACAAAAAAAGGCAAATTTGTTGTTTTTACCTAATTTAGTACAATGGGACATCTCCGTAGGATGGACACCATCTTGGATTTGACAATAAATAAGTAAATGATGGAAATTTCACTGATTCAGTTGAATTCCTTGAGCCCAAAAACCTAAGATTAGACACCAAAATCAGCTTTCTAGCTTGAATAGAAACTGAGATATAGCCATTTTAAGCTCCTGGCAGCCATATTGGATGCCATCTTGAAAATGATGCATTTCCAGGAGGTAGATTTTCCTAGATTTTTAGTATGTTCTTAAGCATGCCTAGATGTAACAGAATCAATAGAATGAAACTATGCTATCTATTTTCTTGGGATTAAGTTTTTTTTCTTCACATATTGAACCATCTATTTTAGATAGGGGGCGCTCAGAAAGGGGGTGGGGGTCTGAAAATTTGGCACCCATCATTTTCTGACAGTTTGGTCCCTATAGAAGCCAAAACAGCAAAAAAATCAATTTTGGCACAAAAATCCTACGGGAGTACATACCATACTGCACTATATGCAGGGCACACGGGTCTATGGCCAGAGGTTCTATTGCTATTGCAAAGAGCAGAGGGCTTAAAGGGCCCCCCTGTCTTGTTCCTCTGCCTAAATGGAAAAAGGAAGAGATTATATCATTTGTATGTGTTGAGGCCAATTATCCCACTCTTCCGAACCATCCCGGTCGCTAATCCACCCCCTCTGCCGATCCGGGGAGGGCTGCAGACTACTACATGCCTCCTCCGATATATGTGGAGTCTTCAGCCACTTCTTTTCACCTGACAGTGAGGAGCTTCACCAGGGGGACGTAGCACGTGGGAGGATCACGCTATTTCCCCTAGTTCCCCCCCTCCCTTAACAGGCACCCCGACCGACCAGAGGAGGCGCTAGTGCAGCGACGAGGACACATACTCACATCCGGCTTCCCACCCACACACAAGGCCAACTGTGTCTGTAGGGAAGCCTGACTAAACCAGAGGTAACACGGGGATTTGACCCGGGATCCTCATGTTGGTAGGCAATGGAATAGACCACTATGCTACCTGGACTCCCCGAGTACAATAATTTGACCCAGGATATAAAATTATCACCAAAACCAAATGTTTGCAAAGTAAAAATAAGGTAGTCCCACTCCACCCGGTCGAAAGCATTTTATACGTCAAATGATACTACCACCTCTGGGGTCTGAGAAGGCTTAGAATAAAGAATGTTAAAAAGATGATGAAGATTGGAAAAAAAGTGTGCCTGTTTTTGACAAATCCAGTCTGGTCTGGGGAAATTATAACTGGAAGCACTGTCTCTAACCAGTGAGCTGAGCTAAGGCTTTAGCCAATATCTTCACATCAGTATCAAGTAGTGAGATAGGTCGGTAAGATGCACAATCAAGAGGATTCTTACCCTTCTTGAGCAATATAGATATTGAGGCCTCACATAATGATGGAGGGGGAGAGTGAGCGCTGAATGGTCCGCCAAACATTTTGGCCAATAATGGGGAAAGAAGCTTTGAAAATTTCTTAAAAAAATCGGATGGGAAACCGTTTGGCCCCGGAGACTTGCCACTCTGCATGGTTCCAATTTGCTTGCATTATTTCAGTTTCAGAGATGGGCTCCTCAAGTATATCTTTAACATGCACATCAACGGAACGGATCTCAAGTTTTGGGAGAAAAGAATCCATTAATGACTGATCTTCACGGAGGTCAGAAGCATAAAGTTTTAAATAAAAATTACGAAATATATCATTTATTTCATCATGGTTGGTAGTGACTATACCCGAAGGAGTACGAGTTTCTACTATGGATTGACGAGCTGATGCTTGGCAAAGCTGATGTGCAAGAATTCTACCCGATTTCTCCTTGTTCATAATTATTGGACTACAATTTCAAAAGGAGAAGCTCTGCATGTCCAGCCGACAAAACTTCAAATTCTGTTTGTAGTGAAATATGTTTTGAATATAGGTTGGGTGATGGGGACGTGGCATAAGTTCTATCACCGGGATTCATCCTGTAAGACATTAATATGTTGCATTTTACATTTTCGGATATAGGCAGAGTAAGACATAATTTGACCCCTCGTATATGCTTTTAATGTCGCCCATAAAGTTGCCATGGATACGTCTGGGGTTTGATTTATTTCGAGAAAGGAAATAATTTGATTAGACACAAATGTGATGAAAGCTTCGTTAGAGAGTAGGGGAGAGTTAAAGCACCAAAGTCAACAAGATAAGGGTTGTTTTGGTAAAGTTAGCTCAAGAGTCAGTGGGGCGCAGTCTGAGACTACGACTACGACAGCCTGATAACTGCATTTTTAACCAATGAGAGCAAATTATTGTCCAGTAAAAAGTAATCAATCCGACAGTAAGTCTTATGAACATAGGGAAAAATTAAATAGTTAGGAGCCGTGTGATTTAGGAGTTTAGAAATGTATTAACAAGAGCATATAGAAAGAGGGGCAGGTTTTGCTGAGCTAGTTCAAGACTAATGGATAAGACACTGTTAAAGTCCCCACCAAGAATAAGACTGTGTTTATTATCAGGTAAGTGGGATAAAAAAATCCTTACAGAATTGCATATTATCCCAATTTGGAGCATACTATATGTTGGCTAGAATAAATAGGGAACATAGAAGAGGAAAAGAGGAAGGCCAAAGAGGAGGTTTATGGATATGGTGAGAGAGGACATGCAGGTGGCTGGTGTGACAGAGGAAGATGCAGAGAACAGGAAGAAATGGAAACGGATGATCTGCTGTAGTGACCCCTAACGGGAGCAGCCGACAGTAGCAGTAGTAGATGTTGGCTAGAATAACCAGACCATTATAAATCTGATCAGTGACAATTATGTAACGACCCTTTGAATCTGCATCAACCCTTGAAATCGAAAACGGATATTTTTGTTGATCAGTATAGTGGCCCCTCTGGATTTCAACTGAAACTTCGAGGGGAACAACTGGTCTACCCAGTGAAGCCAAACTTGGTCTGAGTCGTGAAGGTCCGTTTCTTGGAGGAATGCCATCTGAGTGTTGAGGTGTTTAAGAGGAGTCAGAACCTTTTTCCTTTTTACAGGCAGGTTGAGGTCTTTCACGTTCCAGCTGGTGCAGTTGACTGAACTACTCATGCCACTCCCTGGTCCAGATGTTAGTGACATTGTATGCAGGAGATAATGGACATGTACATCTATTAACAAAGTTGGAGAGAGAGATTCAGTCAGTACGACAAATAAAAGGGAACATGTTTACCATCAGTAGACCAGCAGAGGAAAGGCAGACTGCTGAGATGAGTAAAAATTATGAGTAAATAAAAAAATAAATGATGAGTAAAGTGAGAAAGGGGAAAAGGGTGGGGAGGGGGAGAAAAAAGAAAAAAAGGGTGCAAAAACAACATAATACCCATATCCTGTCTCCCACCTCCCCAAATCCCTCTTTCCCTACCTCCACCACTCTACATCCAACCCCAACAGGGGCATGCATGCTATTGCACAGCCTTAGCAAACAAGCAAACAATTAAGAGTCCTGCCAAGTGGACATATGTCGGCACTTTGGAACTTTAGTGAACCATTTCAGTGGGAGAACAACAAGAATATCACAGTTCCAGTGTGTTCAGGCAGTGATAGCTTGTCTAGCATCAGCCAGGTAATATTGTAAAGTGCAATTTATACAATTGGTATCATCTCCATGTAATTACTATTTTATTACCAAATATGTAGTATGGGCCGGAGGTTTCAGTGAACAGCTGATTATAGGCTGAGGTGTAATTTGTGATATTGGGCTATAAAATAAATTGACTTGACTTGATTTTAGGTGGCTAAAAACAACTAACTTAGCATAGCAAGACCGGCTAATAATAAATCAGCAGGCCGAATATCATACTAGCAATGTTAAACAAAATACAATAATCACCGAGTAAATAAACATTTCTATGTCAACTATCACCCTTTGCCTATGTTTACCCGCAAGTAACGCTAGTAGTAAAAGAAAAGTCCAGCGTTTTTTTGGTACACAGGTAATGCTAGCATTAGCAATCAGAGCTAGTCCATAGTCAGTCAGCTAGCATAGCTAATTGTTTGGCCAGGAAGCTAACGTCAGTAATATTGCCATAGTACTTTACCGTATGCGGTTAATAACATTGAACCAACATGAGCTGATTACTAGGTGACCAGGATATTGCTCCAGATAAATGATATTGCTTCTTTGGGAGTGTTGAACACGGAGTGGTTGCCATTGTGTGTAATCTTAAATCATACAGGGAAAATCAGGCCATATTTTGCCCCCTGGCGATCTCGGAGTTTCTTGGCTTCGTCTAATGAGCTCCTCTTCACAACAGTCGCGGTGTAGTCTGGGAATAGTAGAAATCGTTGGCCATTGTAGAGAAGTGGACTTTTTTTCTTTCTTTTTTTTACACATTCGAAAAACATACTGTAGCGAATTCGGGAGACAACGCAACCACAGCAACTGCCGCGGCCGGGAGGCGAACCTGTATCGCCCGCACCGCAGGAGACATCGCTAACCGCTAGACTAAAGGGTCAGACTCGCAAGCCAGCGGCCAGCGTGTCTTCTTATCCATGCACGTTACAATACAATGACTCGCAGAGGAAACATAAGCCATATACATAACACATCACGATATTTCCAAAATCAAAACAAATGCTGACAGAATACACAAACAAAACAACAAAAAAAGAATAGGGAGGATCTACAAAGGTACATATACAAGTTTATGAACAAAAATAAATTCTAAATCACTGGGCAAAGAAGAAAAGGCGTAACCCATGGGGACACAAATCAAAACAACAATAAACGAGATATATCCCCATAAATCTTTCTTTTGTTAGAATACATTCTTTTAAGAGATGAGAAAAATAATTTGAAATCATTTATGAACCAAACAAAAGAGGGCTTACTATTTCTCCATTTACTACAATGAATATGATATTTACCCATAAGAATAATGATATTAATCATATCAGAAATAGATGCGTTTAGGTTATCCATGTAAAACAACATATAAGAAATTTCAAAGAAAGGAATGTCATTTACCTTAAGTGATATTCAATTTTTTAAATCGACCCAAAATCGTTTAGACACAGGGCAATAGAAGAACATGTGCTCTAAAGTTTTGTCTGTTGCATTACAAAATGTACAGGAATCCACTTCAAATTTAAACTTTTTCTTAAGAAAATCTGCAACTGGGTAGACCTTATGAATTATTTTAAAGTGAGTTTCCTTTACCTTTGGGGAAATGGGCCATTTAATAAATTTAGAATGTGCTTTCACCATAATAGACAAGGTCTCCACATTAGGACCAGGATTAGGGTGATAATAACTTTCTATTATAATCATGAAACACTTTGGATTTCAGAATAGCACTGATCACCTTATTATTACATTTGTTATCACATAAAGTACAATCGTTAATCACTAAATTTGGCAATACCGATTTAACATTTGAGTATATTAAGATGTTTTGGATTAACTGAATCAGTGGTAAAGGAATTGCTTTGCAAATCCTACTGTACTCCCTGTGAGTACAATTTAAATTGTATTTAATAAAAAGGCCATATCGTCCAAAAGGTTACCATTGCAATCCAATAGACCAGTTACAAACAAAATCCCTTCATCATACCAATTACTCTTAAATATTGATTTCCTATTTATTGTAATCACTCTATTGTTCCGTTAAGTTGAACAATGAGGAGAGAAATTATGGCTAAATATCATTTTCCAAAACTGAAGGATTTGTCTATGGAAATTTGACAACTTGATATGAATCTTGCCTACCTCAAAATCAAATTTTAAAACAAAATCAAGCCCATCAATCTTTTAAACAAGGACCTTGGTATGTGAAACCACATAGAAGTTGACTGTGTCAAGTATGCTTTTAGCCATTTTATCTTAAGAGTTCCAGCCATTGACTCAAATTCTAAAGCTTTAATACCACCCTTATCATACTCTTTAACTAGCTGTGATCTCTTTATATGATGGGTTTTATTTTTCCATATGAATTGGAATATAAATGAGTTGGCTTTTTTAATATTATTGGGAGAAACATATAGGGAGTGACATGGATAAATTAATTTGGAGATACCTTCTGCTTTAGATAAGATGACTCTACCAAAAACAGTAAGATCACTGGTTAGCCAGTGACTGAGAGATTTCTTCCTATCAGTTATGCAATTAGAAATATTAATGTCTTCTCTTCTAATGACATTTTTTAGAAATTGTTATTCCTAGACAGTTAACTTCAGACTCAACTCTAATTGAAGCAATTTGAGAATCTGTGCATGAATGAATGGGAAGTAATTCCCATTTTTTAATATTAAGGGATAATCCTGATGCCTTAGAGAATAATGAAATTGTGTTAAGGGCTTTTCTTAATTTCTTAAGAAAATTGATGTGTCATCTGCGAATTGACTAATTCTAAATTCCTTGTCAAAAATAGTAATACCTTGAATTTCGGGATTGTTATTAATAAGAATTATTAGTAACTGGGTGGTCAAAATAAACAAGTTTGGTGATATTGGGCACCCTTAATGAATACGACGTTGTACCTTGAATCTAGGGGTCATTCCAGGGTTCAAAGATACAGAACTATATATGTCAGTGTAAAACATCTCAATTACACTGCAAAAGGAATGTTCGATGGTATCAAATGCCTTATAAAAATCAAGAAATAACACAAAACTCAATTAAGTCTTCATAATCAAGCATATCACGTAAGAGCCTAGTATGGTTACGTATACTTCTACCTTTTATAAAGGCTGATTGACATTCATCGACTATTTGTGTTAAGCCCTCATTTAATCGATTAGCATTAACATGTGCCAACAGTTTGTAACCGTTACCTAGTAAGGTTATCGGTCTCCAATTGTCTAGTGAACGTTTATTTTTGTCGGGTTTCAGGATTAGGGTGATAATACCTTGCTTCATAGTGGGAGAAAGTATTTTTGCTGAAATACATTCTTAAAAGGCATTATAGAGCAGTTCTCATATCCCTCCAAAAAAAGTGTAGAACTACACGGTTAAACCGTCAAGTCCTGGTGACTTCCCAGTAGACATCCACAGAATTGCTCTATCCAACTCTTCAATCTTATGCTTATCCTCCATATGTTGTTTAAATCCATCATCCATCATTTTATTAAATTCTCTAATTTTTTTCAAAAAGCAACAGACAATTTTCCTTGGAAAAGTTGGATTTGTACAGGTTACTATAGAACGTTCTTATTTCCTCATTTACTTGGTCTTGATTTTCAATAGTAACACCATTTATAAGAAACTTTTGATTTCTTTTTGGTTTGTCTTTGTTTTTCCAGACTAAAGAAATATGACGATGTTTTTCCCCTTCTTCAATCCATCAAGCTCGTGAACGAATAAATGCTCCCTTTGCTTTTTCCAAATATATATTATCCAATTGGGATTGGAGATTGTTTAATTTAGCTTGTTCCTCCAATGATAATTCAGTTTTATAACATGATCTGTTAATATCAGTTACAATGTCTCGCTGTTTCTGCTTTTTAAGTTTAGAAGAGCATTTACTTATTTTAATAAGTAAACTTTAAATTTGAACCACTCCCATTTACTCAAGGAGGACATTTCCAGTTCAGCAATTTTTTTAACCAGTTGTCTGGCTTCTGTGCAAAAATCTACATTTTCCAAACGGTTATTATTGAATTCCCAGATAGAGCTAAGGTTAGACGCATTCCTACACAACAAGAAGGACAATGAGATTACACAATGATCAGTTAGAGGTGAAGCAGAGATTTCACACTTAGAGACCTCATTGACTAAAGTATTTGAGATCAACCAATAATCTATCCTTGAACACCGGCCATTATTAGATGCATTACACCAGGTATATTGAGTAGTAGTGGGATTTTTCACTCTCCAATAATCAGTCAAACTTGCTTTTGTGACCAATTCAACTATGATTTCATCATAATTATGACACTGTCCCCTTGATGGAAGACGGTCAAACCAGAGATCAGGAACCACATTAAAGTCTCCTCCCATTATGATTTTATCAGTTGTGTAAGACACTTTCCATTCGTCCAACAACTTACTCAGGGATGCAAATAAATTTTTGTTCTGGGTTTTTCTGTTGTACCCATATACACATAACAAGAAAAAAATTACCTTATTAATTTCCAACACCAGCATTAGCAAATGACCATTACTATCACTTCTGTGGTTAATTACACTTCCAGGGAACCAGTTTAACAATATCATTACGCCAGCCGAATGTGACGTCCCATGACTAAAGAAAACGGAGTCTCCCTATTGCTGTTTCCATAATTTTGTGTCTGGTTTAACTGAATGAGTTTCTTGCAAGAACACACAATTTGTCCTTTGCTCCTTACAAAAAAAAGAAAGGTTGCCTTTACGCTTCACATTATTTTTCAACCTCCTAGTATTTAACGATATAAAAGAAAACATTTAACTAGTCAGTAACCTTTAAGAAATGTGCAAAAGATTTAAGGATGCGCAGGAATGAGTGATTTAGTCCTTATCAGACATGTTTAGAGCAATAACCTTAAATTCAATTTGAACAAAGTGAACAATATAACAATATCAGCATACCTGTTTACAACAGTGGCACCCTAAAAACATATGTTCAGGGTCTACTCGTCGGTTGTCAATCAGTAACCTTCCCTCAGGAAAGCTCTCTTTCCCTTTCTCCTAGCATCCTGAACCAACGGCCACAGTTTGGTACGAGCCTCCCGATTTTCTTTGGAGAAATCTTCTTTGAAGCGTATGTGCATCTAGCTGCAAACTCTCGCATCTCTCGATCTCTTCCAGACGTCATCCCGAATTGGACTATAATCGGCCTCGGTGTGTTGTTGGAGGTAGCAGCGCTGCCCTTTGCTCCCAGGCGGTGAACAGTATCCACCGTCCCACGCAGCCGGTCTGCAGACAGTGGTACAACCCCTTAGTCTAGTCAGTTAAGGCAAAATGGCTGCAAAAAGTCATTCACATTTGAGCCTATGTTTTTCTGTTAATTTAGAGTCCAATAAAGAAAAAAATGCAAGGAGCCCAAAATTTTAGGTGGGGGAAGTCTCTGAAATGGCCACGCCCACTTTTTAGGCCTGGAAATCAGTATCTCGGCTCCTGAATGTCGCAGAGAGCTGATCATGGGCTCAAAAGAAGCAGAAGCACCACATTTATATAAGCATTATGAACAAACATATACCCCAAAACCTTTACTTTTTCAGATATTTTAAGAAAACTAATTTTTACTGGTCACGTTTCACGTATCAGCTCCTGAAGGTTGTAAAAAGCTATATTTGACATGAATCTCATTCGCTGCCTATGTTATAAAGCATGAAGCACAATACACACACGAATCATGAGTTTAGAAAATATCTTAGTTGTCTTCAGCTCCATGTCATGAGAATAGCAGTATCATACACAAGATATCTTAACCCAGGCCAGGTTGCAGTGGGTGGATCCGATCAGCCCCTTTATGCCATCAAGAAGATGATACAGTGGGCCATGGGGGAAGAGTTTTCTCATTCATACTTCGCGTTCATGGGTGGGCTGCACCTTGAGAAGGTTTCTCTTGTCTGTGTTGGGCAGTTGATAAAAGGAACTGGCCTTGATACCATCTTAACCTCAGCTAATCTGAATATCACAGGTCTGACAACTGCTGTCTGCGATGTGAATTCCATAAAGAAGGCTAGATACTGTATTCAACTCCTGGCTGTGGTGCTGGCCAAGAAGAGAGATGAAGCATTTCAGGCAAAACGTCTAGAGGACAACAGTTTGACTTGGAGTAACTGGGTGGCCAATGAAAACAGCCCCATGTTTCACTACTGGAACAATGTTGTTGACACAATCAAGAAGGTTCTTATCTTCATAAGATCCTTTCGAGAGGCAAACTTCATCATGATGATCAGTGCACTTGAGCAGCTCATTCCTCTTTTCTTTGCACTTGATCATACACACTATGCCAGATGGGCATCAGTGTTTCTTCAGGATCTCAAAGAGCTCAAATGGAGACACCCATACTTGTTCAAGGAATTTCTTTCAGGCTCTTTCACAGTAAACACCAGAGACAACCCATTCTCAAAGATTGCATGTGATCAAAAGCAGGAACATAACATAAAGGTCATCAAGTCTGACACTGGATATGTCGATATCATCAATCGGGAAGATCAAGAGTTCTTCAGGAAACTCGAACTTGCGCTACCCGAAATCCAGCGCTACCTAGATGAGGTCGAAGGTCAAGATCCATCACACGGGCACAAAGAAATGCTGGATTCCTTCAAGGAAACATTTTCAAGCCACACACTCAAGGTGTACCAGGGTATCCTTACCAACCCGTTCGATGAAGCTCAGTTCATGAGGTTGAACTCATCCATTCCCTTCCCAGATGTCATAAGTAAAGACTCCAGTTTTGTCTTTACAGTCGGCAAAACTCAGCATGACCAGTTTGTGCAGGAGCGAATTGTATTAAGTAAGAAGGATGTCAATGCAACCATCTCACGAAATGCCCTGAAACTCCCAAGTTCATGTGCAAAAGTCAAGCCACCCAAAGGAACCTTTGCAAAGCTGAAGGAGGCCTGCAGATCAAGAGAAGAAGAGACAAGGAAGTTATTTGGTGGTGAATTCACAGGTGAAACTAATTGATATAAAGTCAGTTATTCAAATATTTTAGATGTTACTTAAGTCTTACCAGATTTTTAATACAGTGATATTCATTGATTCAATTTCACATTCAAGTTAATTGATTTGACAGTAAGCCCAAGAGTTACACTTAGCTTAACTATTCATTTCAATTTCAGGTTTACCCGACGCCTTGTCAACAAAGGATGGAGATATTTATCATAGCCAAAAGTCTCAAATTCTTAAGGACATCGGTGTACAAGTTCAATCTACATCCTCAGAAGGACTTGTGATAGATTTGTCTGTGCAAGTACGAATCATGGCAAAGTCTCTCACCAAAGGCATGACATTCCAAGACTTTGTAATCAAAGTGTTGAACAGCATTGCCAGGATCGGTCATGAGAAGAAAGCCAATCGTATTGACATTGTGGCTGACCTCTACCAGAATATGAGTATCAAGACTGCGACTAGGAAGAACCGGGGATCAGCAGGTAGTTCACAGATGGCTTTCAGTGAGAATGACACCATGCCAGAATCTAAGCAATTCTTTGAAGCTTTTCTGTCTAATGTAGACAACAAAGTAGCCCTGAATCTAATGTTCGCCAGGATTGCTAAGGCACAAGCGTGGAACTGGGACAAGGAGTTCAGCATCACCTACGGCAGAAAGGTGCTTGCAAACTTCGGCGAAAGCGTCGAGATCCAGCTTTATGACAGCATAGATATGCTTGAGGAGGCTGACAACCGCATCGTTTGCGATGTGATGCACATGCTAAACAAGGGGATCAAGTCAGTTACAGTTAGAACAGTCGACTCCGATGTGGTAGTCATCCTACTAGGGTTCACTACACAGTTCCTATCAGTATGTAATGACTTGCAACTTATAGTTGACTTTGCAGTTCCTGGCAAACGCCAATTCTACTCAATCACAGAAGCACACAAGAAGCTTGGTGGAGATGTGGCCGATGCCATGCATGTGTTCCATTCTTTTAGTGGCTGTGATTCTGTGAGCGCCTTCTTTGGCCACTCAAAGACTGCTCAATACAAAGCCTGGATAAACCACAGTAAGTCCACAGAACTCACTGCTGCTTTGAGAGGACTAAGTTGCTGCCCTAGTATCGAGACAGTTAAGGAAAGCATGGAAGTTATTGAGCCCTGGGTAATGAGCTGGTACAACAAGACTGGACTGTACAACTGTGTCAGTATAGATGAGCTCAGATTCCAGCTGTTCAAGCACTCAGTTAATGATGAGCTGAGAGACCTACCCCCAAGTCAGGATGCGCTTCTACAGCATCTGTTGAGAGCTACATTCCAGGCAGGATGGCTGTGGGGAAACAGCCTGCTACAACTCCCTTGTCCCCCTGTCATTGAATGGGGTTGGACTACCGAAGGAGAGGAACTCTTCGTCAAGTGGAGCACAGTTTCCACAAGAGATACATTGTCTCAAGTAACAGGGGTGTGTAGTTGCAGATCTAATAAGTGTACCTCATGTTCTTGTGCTGGCAGAGGGATGAAATGTCTCATTTATTGCAAGTGCCTCAGCAAGTGTTTGAATCCAGTCTGATGGGATGTGTGAGGTTAAAATAAAGATTTTTTTGGACCTCACATGGTTTGCTTTGTTTCTTTGGTGGTTACTGGGTTCCTCCTCTTATAACAAAGAGTCAACTTGAATACTAGCACTCCATGAGTAGATGTAACACTTTTACTCAAACAAACTGTATAGCCTTCTTGCACAGATTTGGCTAAAGTTGATTGCATGCTGCTGATCAATTCAATGGAAAAAAGAACATGTTCATGAATAGCTCAAAACGTGAAGGTTTTAGGGCATACAGTATATTTGTTCAGAGCACTAATATAAATAGTTATTTCCACATCTTTTGAGCCCAATATCAACTCGGGGCAACCTCCGAGAGCTGAGCCTGAGATATAGTCCCAGGGCTAAAAAGTGGGCGTGGCCATGTATGTGACCAGTGAAAATTAGTTTTTTGTAAATACCTGAAAAAGTAAAGGTTTTGGGGTATATGTTTGTTCATAATGCTTATATAAATGTGGTGCTTCTGCTTCTTTTGAGCCCATGATCAGCTCTCTGCGACATTCAGGAGCCGAGATACTGATTTCCAGGCCTAAAAAGTGGGCGTGGCCATTTCAGAGACTTCCCCCACCTAAAATTTTGGGCTCCTTGCATTTTTTTCTTTATTGGACCCTAAATTAACAGAAAAACATTGGCTCAAATGTGAATGACTTTTTGCAGCCTTGACCCCATATTTGCCCTTAACTGACCAGACTACCTGTGAGAATCCCAATGACAATTTCTCTTGTGTCTTCTCCATCTTTCTCTGGTAAACCAATCAGCCTCAAATTCCTTGGTCTTGTGTAGCGAGCTTGTTCCACACATGAATTCCTTAGCGTCTTGTTTTCATTTTGCACCTCCCCGATTTCCTTTCGAAGCACAGTGACCCACTCCTTGTTCTCTGTAGTTGCCACTGTGTTGGCTTCAACGCGTTTTTTCAGTTTTTCAGAAGTTCCGTCTGTTCATCCATCTTTTGGGTCAGAGCTTGCTGTGGTGTTCCCAACACAGAATATTAACCAGTGTGGGTTGGTTGATTTTGAATGTGCACATTCAAATATGATTGGTGCTGAATGAGGTGGAGGTCAGCTATTGGTTGTTCCTGAAGAGTATATAAGGCAGTATCGCCACCAGGGCGTTCTCTTGGTACTCAGCTCTACTCGGGATAGCTAGGTTGTTACAGCGTAATAATAAATATACTACGTTACTGTCATAAGTCTACCGTGTGCACTTTCCAGTTATCTACTTAAACAGTTTTAGAACAGTATTAGTGTTTCATACACGACAGTTTGGCGACGGGGATGGGATGTTTAAGTTGGAAGTCACAGAGTTAGCATGTCAAGTGGGCCCGGCGAGGCAGAAGTAAACGACGAACAACCAGAGAGAGACGTTCGGTGAGTGAAAGGACCGTCGAACAGAAGATGGCATTCGGTGTAAATAACCCATATAATTTTGTCATAATATTTTTTATTATTATTGATTTGTATGGTGCTCATTATTGATTTGTATTTGGTGCCTAAAGTACAGTCCTGATTGATATTAACAGCGAATTACACTTCCTTTTGTTATGTGTCCTTTATTTGAAAAACTCTGGTCTCCCATGATGCTGTGCGCCGCTGCGAGAAAACGGCAGAACTAAACTGAAAGTTGAAGACGATGGTCATGTTCGCTATGCACAGAACGAATTCACAACTTATAGTTCATTGATCATCATCATTTATTTTGCACCTAGCTGGAAGGCGAACAGCTCTTACGGTGGTTCTATGGCGTGTCTACGGTGTGACTAGTAAAATGCTGCAATAAATGGTCTGATACCGCACCATGGACCCATCAGTCGTTATTGGAGTGCATCGTCTGAATAAAGTCCGGCTGGAATGCTACAGTAAGAGCTAACCCTTTCATCAACCCTGCCGCCACGCTGCACCGAGAGGTCTACGACGACGAATCACGGGGCCAAGTTGCTACTACGTCTGGTGTTGCTGACAACGGACACTTCATCGGGCAACTCGGCGCCATTTTACGGGTCTTCTAGACAAAGGAACTCTACTCTCATCAGGCAGCTGGCTTGAAGGTTTGGTGTGACGGTCAGACTCTAAAGGTATGGAACATTTCATTGATTGATAAGGAACAAATCATCTTCACTGATAACATTGATAAACATATGGTTTGAGAAGAAAAGGTTTAAGAAGAAAAAGACATCAACAACAATGGACATTTATTGAATTTGATGTTTCTCAATGTGAAGCTGATGGGACTTTATAGAACAAATAAGTTCACACAAAGTAACAAGTGAATCAAGTGACTTTGTTTATTGGCTGTTATTATTATTACTATCCATTTACTGATCATCCTTCCTGTTGACTGTAAAAAAAGGGGAAAATGTTTTAATGCATGATTTATACAGTCTGAATGGTAACTGAATGTTGTATTCAGTGGAGGGATTGATATTATAACCTTGCAGTCAGTAATATAACAGTCAGCCTACTGTAATAGGCTCTAGTCCTCTAAGCGGTGTGTAGCTATACCAGGTTCTCTGCTGCTCTCTTCGGGTAGTCTATGGGCTATAGTAAAGGCAAACAATTCATTACATCACATTTATCATGGCATAATTGAATATGACCGAAACAGAGAACCCTGCCCCACAGTCAGAGCTAGAGAATCAGATAAATAGACTACAGCTTAAAATTAGTAAGCTACAAGAGGCTCTCAACGAAACGCTAGATACTACCGAGATAGAACACTTAGAGAAGGAAATTCAAACTAAGGAAGAAACACTAAGTAGCCTCCAAAGTCAACTTGAAGAACAAAATGGGGATAGCCTCCGATGCTCGACTCGAGTGAAGATCTCGACTCCTAAAATGCTTGAACTGCAACAAGAGGAGGTGAGGAAGAAGGAGAGAAAGCTCCTCTCAGCGTACGAAAAATGGAAGAGTCGAGCTCGTGAGTCAAGAGAGCGGCTAAAGAAAGACCTCAAGGAAACTGAGCTGGCATCTCTGCTTGATACTTTGGAGAAGGATAAAGAGGCTGTGTTGAACACCTATAATGACATACGAGGTCACTTCACACCCTCAGCCGAAATGAGAAGCCGTGTTGATGCATGTGAGCTAGCTACAACAGAGATTAAGAAAATCGCCTACGAGAGGATTGTAGACATCGATTTAGATTTTGATGCAGAACAAGCACAACGACGTCTCAAGGAGCTACTCAAGGGCGGCTATGCGTGCTCAATCTATGGATCCACTGTCTCAAGAGTGTCAAAGTCAGTCCACAGCCACGAAGGCAGCACTTTAACAGTCAAACGTGTGGACGCGGCAGCAGAGCTTGCAGCAAAGGAAGCGGAGTTCGAAGGGTTGCTTGAAGAAGATAAGCAAAGGGAGAAGATACAACGTTTGGAGGAGCAACAAAGGACACTAGAGGAGCAACGAAGGACGCTAGAGGAGCAACAAAGGTGGCAGCTTGAAGTGGAAAAACGCGCTCTTGAACGTCTACAGGCAGAAAAGGACTTAAGGGCTGCACGGGCCAGACTTCAAGTCTATAACCAGGGAACATCACAGGGCGGCAGTGTCCACTCTAATGATCCTGAAAGAAATCTTCACGGCTCCCCAGCTACCAGCAACCAAACCCTCAATATAACGGCATCGTCACCTGACGTAAACGTGTCGTCCCTCGCCCGGGCCCTCCAAGATAGTATAGCCCTGAATAGACTTCCAGTGCCAGAGCCATCGGTATTTAATGGCGACCCCATTCAGTTCATTGAGTGGAGAGCTTCATTCATGTCACTCATTGACTCAAAGGCCATGTCCTCAGCAGACAAGCTTTACTACTTGAGGAAATATGTAGGCGGCCCAGCTCGTAAGACGCTGGAAGGGACCTTCTACAGAAACGACGGCGAGTCTTACAAGGACGCATGGAGCAAACTGAATCACCGATACGGACAGGCCTTCGTCATACAGAGAGCCTTCAGAGACAGGCTCACAAAGTGGCCAAAAATCCAACCAAGGGATGCAGAGGGACTTAGAGACTTTTCTGACTTCTTGAACGCCTGCCAAGATGCAATGTCTCATGTGAAGAGCCTCGAAATATTGAATGACTGTGAAGACAACATGAAGCTGGTCAACAAACTGCCAGACTGGGCAGCATCTCGATGGAACAGGAAGGCTACGGAAGCCTTGGACAGGAATCAAGAATTCCCCAGCTTCAAGGACTTCACCACCTTCATGGCAAAGGAGGCAGCGATCACATGCAATCCGATCACCTCACCTTATGCCTTACGCAACTCCGAGTCTAGCACAGCAAAACTGAATAACAGGGACCCTAAGAGGAACAAGGCGAGTGTTCTGAGTACGCAAACTGAAACGGACAGTGACAAGCAAAAGCCAGCCAGCGGAAAGGAAAAAAACCCCTGTGCGTTCTGCCGAGACAGTCAACACGGGCTACATGCATGTCCCAAGTTCATCGCCAAGACTCTGGAGGAGAGAAGAGAATTCGTGAAAGAGAACAAGCTCTGCTATGGCTGCACCAAACCTGGCCATAGCGCGAAGGACTGTCGACATAGACATACCTGCAACACCTGCAAAGGCAAACACCCCACCTGTCTTCACAATAACAACCACGTGAAAAGGGAACCGTCTGCAGCTCGTGAAAACACTCCCCCAAGCAACGCTAATGAATCAGAAGCTGCCGCGACTGCAATGTCACATACCGTCACGACTGGACAGTCTACCAACACATCGATGATTGTGCCCGTATGGGTGTCGTCCAAGAACAACTCAGGAACAGAAAAACTTGTCTACGCCCTGCTGGATACACAGAGTGACACCACATTCGTCGACCAGGAAGTGAGCAGCGCTCTAAAGGCAGAGTCCTGTCCAGTGAAACTGAAGTTAACGACAATGATAGGGTGTGACACCATCGTGAAAAGCCAACGAGTCTCGGGGCTTCGTGTGCGCGGTAACAGATCTTCCCTCCACATCGACCTTCCTCCTGCCTACGCTAAGGACGGTATACCGGTGAACCGCGCCCACATTCCTACAAGTGAAACAGCCAGACAATGGAATCATCTCTCCGCAGTCATAGACGAGATTCCACCGCTGCAAGATTGTGGTATTGGTCTTTTAATAGGATACAACTGTGCGAGGGCAATGGCACCAAGAGACGTAATAGCAGGAGGAAATGAAGAGCCTTATGCAATCCGAACCGACCTTGGATGGAGCACCGTGGGTTGCTCTTCACCGTGCCTTGACACTCCAAGCGTGGCGAGACAGTGTTTCCGGGTAGCTGTGAAGGAGCTCCCGCCAGTCACCCCTGCAGATGCTATTCGCATTCTGGAGTCCGACTTCAAAGATGCCAAGGAGGATGAAAAGACGGTGTCCCAGGAAGATATCTTGTTCCTGGACAAACTCAAAAACGGCATCCAGAAGAACAGTCAAGGTCACTACGAAATGCCCTTACCTTTTAAGGAGAGACCCAACCTACCTGACAACAAACAGTTTGCCATCGTTCGTCTCAGCCATCTGAAGAGGAAGCTGTCAAAGGATGAAAGATACAAAGAACAGTACATCAAGTTCATGGAGGATGTCATAGAAAAGGGTGACGCAGAGGAAGTACATGATGATGGGAAGGAAGGAGAAAAATGGTACATACCTCATCATGGTGTCTACCATGCCAAGAAGCCAGACAAACTGCGCGTGGTATTCGACTGCTCTGCCAAATACAAGGGAACCAGTCTAAACGATCATCTGCTCACCGGATCCGACTTGATGAACAATCTCAATGGTGTTCTCCTTCGCTTCCGACTGCATTCTACTGCGTTGATGTGCAATATAGAAAAGATGTTTCACCAGTTCCACGTGAGCGAGACGGATCAGGATTACCTGCGCTTCCTGTGGTGGAAGAAAGGAGATCTCAGCACGCAACCTCAAGAGTACCGAATGAGGGTGCATATCTTCGGTGCTGCCTCATCGCCTGGTTGCGCAAACTACGGCTTGAAGTACCTGGCTACTGAGAACAGAGACCTATACCCCCTAGGTTCACAGTTCATTCTGAGAGACTTTTATGTCGATGACGGTGTCGCAAGTATGGACAGTACAGAGAAGGCTATTCAGCTCGCTCGAGAAGCCAGAGAACTTTGTGCCCTGGGTGGCCTTAGACTCCACAAATTTGTGTCCAACGACAGAGCTGTAATAGAAAGCATACCGTCATCTGAACGTGCATCAGAAATCAAAGATCTTAACCTTACCTTGGATGACCTGCCTTCAGAAAGAGCGTTGGGGATCCAATGGCACATCGAGTCAGACTGCTTGAAGTTCAACGTCAATCTCAAGGATCAACCTGCAACACGCCGAGGTATACTGTCTACGGTTGCCTCCTTGTATGACCCCCTAGGGTTTGTCGCCCCATTCTTGCTCATCGGAAAGGGAGTACTGCAGGAAATGTGCAGCCATGGAACGGGTTGGGATGATCCTCTGACTGATGAACTTCGCCCACGGTGGGAGATATGGAAAAATGACCTTACCAACATGGAGAAGATAGACATTCCCCGGAGCTATGCACCTGCAAACTTTGGGAGGGTCACCAGACAGGAGTTACACCACTTCTCCGATGCAAGCACGACTGGCTACGGACAGTGTTCATATCTGAGACTCAGAAATGAATGGAGGTTGGGTAGAGTTTTAGAGACTGTAGTAGATAGAGATGGACTGGTTAGGAGGGTGAAGATCTGTCTAGGGGATAGAAACCTAGGCAAAAAAGGTGAACAGCTCACCAAGCAGACAGTGCTTGAACGGCCAGTTCAAAAACTGATCTTGTTACTAGATAGTGACTAGTTAGTTACCAACTAACACATGCCTTGCATCTCTTGAGATGCGTTTTTTAATTTTGTTTTAAAATACTTGACACTCCTTTCCCACGATACTTATGGTTTATGGTCATTTTGAGTTGAGAAATCATTTGTTTTTGCTTATGCTTGATTTTCTATATTCAAAACATTAATGATTTGGTGGGAGTGTAAATGACCCATATAATTTTGTCATAATATTTTTTATTATTATTGATTTGTATGGTGCTCATTATTGATTTGTATTTGGTGCCTAAAGTACAGTCCTGATTGATATTAACAGCGAATTACACTTCCTTTTGTTATGTGACCTTTATTTGAAAAACTCTGGTCTCCCATGATGCTGTGCGCTGCTGCGAGAAAACGGCAGAACTAAACTGAAAGTTGAAGACGATGGTCATGTTCGCTATGCACAGAACGAATTCACAACTTATAGTTCATTGATCATCATCATTTATTTAGCACCTAGCTGGAAGGCGAACAGCTCTTACGGTGGTTCTATGGTGTGTCTACGGTGTGACTAGTAAAATGCTGCAATAAATGGTCTGATACCGCACCATGGACCCATCAGTCGTTATTGGAGTGCATCGTCTGAATAAAGTCCGGCTGGAATGCTACATTCGGTAAGCCAGAAGGTTTCCACTTCGAGGAAAGTGAGGAAAGTTTTGATAGTTATCGCCAGCGGTTAGAGCAGTACTTTGCAGCAAATGGATTGGACACTCGAGATGAGAAAACCAAAGCGGTATTTCTTACGGTGGTAGGAAAACGGGCACATAGCTTGCTAATGGATTTGTGTGCACCAGATAAGCCATCGGGTAAAACATATGAAGTACTGGTGGGAATGCTAGAAAAGCACTACATCCCGAAAACCAACTTTATTGCCGAGAGATGCAAGTTTCACGGAAGAAACCAAAAGGAAAACGAAACAATAAGTGAGTACGTTGCAAGTTTGAGAAAGTTAGCAGCCACATGCAAATTTGGAACGTTTTTAGATGAAGCACTGCGTGATAGGTTTGTCTGTGGAGTTAAGAGCAGTGAGCTAAGAGATCGGTTACTCGATGCTGCTCACACAAAAGACTTAACATTACAGCTCGCAGTTGAAATGGCGCTTTCTTTTGAGGTAACAAAAGGCAACAGTGCGCAACAGTTTGCACAGAAAGGCTATATAGCTGATGTGGTAGAAAAGAAGGCTAACCTAAAGCATAGAGAGGCTATGGTAAAGTCTACAGCTAATGGAAAGCCCTGCTATCGCTGCAATGGAAAGGGCCACAGACCGGATGAATGCAGGTTCAAGGACGCAGAGTGTCACCAGTGCAAGAAAAAGGGACACATCGCAAAAGCATGCCGTTCACCTAAAGAAGGAAGCTATGGCAAGGCATCGAAAGGGACCAGGCATTTGGAATGTTGCCACGCTGTCCAGCACGTGGACCAGAGCAACGCTCACAGTCTTCGGGCAGATGGAGATCCTATCCAGCCTCAGCTCTGCAGTGCCAGAGACGACTGCTGTGTGCCGACAAGGTGCATGGTGGATGCTGTACAGAACATTGACACTGGTCAGACATTGGACAGTGGAGGGGCCGAACTTTTTGCAATGGACACGGGTAAAGGTGACGTTGTGAAACCCTACTATGTGTATGTCAGTGTAAATGGTACAAGGGTGAAAATGGAGGTAGACACTGGCGCAGCCGTGTCAGTGATATCTGAAACTCTACTTAAACGCAGGTTTAAAGATGTGAAACTTAGTCCTGCAAATTATGTGCTGAAAACCTACAGTGAGGAATCATTGCCATTGATAGGAAAATTTGCAGCAAAGGTGAAATGCAAGGAACGCTCCGAAAAGCTAGAACTACTAGTCGTGAAAGGAAGAGGTCCTGCATTAATGGGCAGAGACTGGATAAGTCAATTAAAGCTAGACTGGTCAAGAGTCAACAGAGTGGCTCCTGATACAGTGGATGATGTGTGTGCCAGACATGCATCTGTGTTCAAACCTGAGCTAGGCAAGTTAAAAGGTATTGAAGCCAGACTACATGTAGTTCCAGATGCAGTGCCCAAGTTCTGTAAGCCTAGAAATGTGCCTTATGCATTAAGAGAAGCCGTAGAGAGAGAACTGGCAAAATTGGAAGCTGAAGGTGTCATCTCACCCATTAATTACAGTGAGTGGGCAGCTCCAATAGTTTGTGTGCCTAAAAAGGATGATAGTGTGAGAATATGTGGAGACTACAAGGTCACCATCAATCCATGGTTGAATGTGGAACAGTATCCACTACCCAAAACCCAAGATTTATTTGCTAAACTAGCAGGAGGTCAGCAGTTTACCAAATTAGACTTGTCGCAGGCTTGTCAGCAAGTTCTGTTAGAGGACAATTCAAGACATTACCTAACTATCAACACACACAGAGGGTTGTATCACTACAATAGGTTACCCTACGGTGTTGCTAGCACCCCTGCTATTTTTCAAAAGATTATGGATCAGGTTCTTCAGGGCATGGAAGGGGTCATCTGTTATTTAGATGACATCTTAATTACTGGAAAAGATACAGAAAGGCACCTGACTAACTTGGAAGAGGTGCTTAGTAGACTTGAAACTTACCATCTCAGGGTTAAAAGAGAGAAGTGTGCATTCATGCAGAACAGCGTTTCATACTTAGGGCATGTCATTGATGCCATGGGCATACATCCAATGAAGGAAAAGACAGATGCTATTCAGAGGGCTCCAGTTCCGAAAAATGTAACTGAACTCAGGTCATTCTTAGCTCTGTTAAACTACTATGGGAAGTTTATCCCTAATCTATCTACTCTGATTCATCCAATGACCGCATTGCTGTATAAAGATGCAACCTGGGAATGGTCAGAGAAATGTCAAAGTGCTATGATAGTGCAAAGAAGTCTCTTCAGTCAGATAAATTGTTAGTACATTTTGATGCAGAGTTACATATCATACTAGCATGTGATGCTTCTCCTTATGGAGTTGGTGCTGTAAACAGCCACAAAATGAAAGATGGAAGTGAGAGACCTATCGCATTTGCATCCAGAATGTTAACTAAAATAGAACAGAATTACTCTCAACTGGGAAAAGAGGCACTGGGTCTTGTTTTTGGAGTTATGAAATTCCATGAGTATCTTTATGGAAGGAAATTCTTGTTATTGACAGACCACAAGCCACTGTTGAAAATTCTGGGGCCTAAAACAGGTGTGCCAACACTGGCCGCCGCTAGATTACAAAGGTGGGCTCTAATTTTGGCAGCGTATACATACGAAATCCAGTACAAGAAGTCAGAGCAGCATAGCAATGCTGATGCTTTATCAAGATTACCTGTGAAGCCTGATGTAGATGTGGTGTCAAACCCAATTTACCTGGAAGACTTAGTACCTCTTACTGCTAGAGAAATAGCCAAAGAAAAATACAGAGATCCTGTGTTAAGAGTGGTTAAACAGTTGGTGTTAACTGGATGGCCTAAACATGTACAGGATGAGTCACTGAAGCCTTATTTTCAGAGAAAATTAGAGCTTAGCATTGAGGATGATTGTTTATTATGGGGTTACCATGTGGTAGTGCCTGATAAACTAAGAGACAGGCTATTGTCTGAATTACATTAGCACCACTGGGGAATAGTTCAAATGAAGTCCCTCACCAGAAGTTTATTCTGGTGGCCTACATTAGATGACAGTATTGAACGTGAAGTGAATCAGGGTACTATTTGTCAGCAGCAGCGTAGTATGCCTGCTACCGCACCGATACATACATGGAAATGGTCTTCGAGTCCATGGGAAAGAGTACATCTTGATTTTGCTGAGGACCACAAGCAGATGTTTTTAGTAGTGATGGATGCCTATGCTAGATGGCCAGAGATAGTTCCCATGACCACTACTACTTCATCTAAGACAATTGAAGCAATGAGAAATTTATTTGCAGCTTATGGGTTGCCTAAAGAGGTTGTAACTGATAACGGACCTCAGTTCGTATCGCAAGAGTTTGGGTCATTTTTGACTAAGAATGGAGTAAAACACATCAAGTCACCTGCATACCATCCTGCAAGTAATGGTTTAGCTGAAAGATTGGTCCAAAATCTTAAGAAATCTCTTGCAAAGAATAGAGCCATTGGTGGTATGACGCTTGAGCACTGTGTAGCAAATTTTCTGATTGGGTACAGAAACACACCCCATACTAAGACAGGAAAGACCCCAGCTGAGCTATTTATGAGAAGACAGGTGCGAACCAGGTTGTGTCTTATCAAACCAAAGTTCTCTCAGAGAATGCAGACCGAGTCTGAACCAAATCTTCCCCGTGTTAGGTCTTTTAAGGTTGGTCAACACGTGTTGGTAAAAAATTACAGGGGAGGGGAGAAATGGTTGAATGGAGTTATAAGTGAAGTGTTGGGTCCTGTCACATACAGTGTTGAAGTAAATGGAAATTGTATGAAAAGACATGTGAACCAGATGTTGGGTGTCAAGGGAAATCCAGATCAGACTCAAATGGACTCTTGTGATGGAGCTTCTTGGGAGATTGATGATTTCAATGCAGACACTGATGTGTCAGAACATCCTGAACCACAGGTTGTGGAAGAACGACCTGTAGAACCACCACCGCCAGTTGTGGAAAGGAACACTCGTCCTGTGAGAGACAGACTTCCTCCTGATAGACTGAACTTGTGACTGACATGCAGATTGGTTATTGAAAAGAAAAAAAAGAGAAAAGAAATCTGTAATGTAATGTATGGTTACTGTTGAAGAAATACTGTACATGGTTATGAGCTTAAGAGCAAAAAGGATATGTTAGAATCCTAGAAAAAAAATGAAGTTTGAATTTACAGGGGAGGAGCTGTGGTGTTCCCAACGCAGAATATTAACCAGTGTGGGTTGGTTGGTTTTGAATGTGCACGTTCAAATATGATTGGTGCTGAATGAGGTGGAGGTCAGCTATTGGTTGTTCCTGAAGAGTATATAAGGCAGAATCGCCACCAGGGCGTTCTCTTGGTACTCCGCTCTACTCGGGATAGCTAGGTTGTTACAGCGTAATAATAAATATACTACATTACTGTCATAAGTCTGCCGTGTGCACTTTCCAGTTATCTACTTAAACAGTTTTAGAACAGTATTAGTGTTTCATACACTACACTTGCACTGCACGGAGAATCGCTGCGGCTGTACTGTCATCCACCTTCGTGTTTTCACCTTGCGCTTTCAATTTCTTGGGTTTCGGACTTTTAATTGGCGTGTGAGTCCAATTTATTCTTTCTTCCTGAGAAGTCTCGTCATCCACATAAATTTCTTCTGCATCGCCATCATCACGCACCTCGCAAAGAGCTGTTGGGTTGTACGTGTGGGTCCGTCATACTAACAAGCACGTTGTTTCTTTTGTTCCAGTCTTGAGTACTGCAATATAATTTTTTTCAAGGTGTTTTGATACTGTTATTACTGTTATCTGGTTAAACAATATTAGGTTATTGCTCGTAAAGGTTTACATTTCAAGGACTCTATGACAAAGTTTAACCGCAGCCTGCAAGGATACTGCTTCTCACTCCGCCATCTTGAATCCTGTCCGAGAAGTGGACCTGCTTGTCTTGCCAGTTGCATAATATCCTCCTTGACACTAACATAGTGTACACGAACAATGACGGGATGTGGCCTCTCTCCAGATTGGGGATGCGGCAGCAGGGAATGGTGTGCTCTTTAAGCAGTGGTCTTTCTTCTAGTGGCAAACATCTTTGAGCAGGCCAGCAATGAAATCAGTTGGACGTGGTCCCAACACACCTTTACGTAGACCAGTGGTTCTCAAATTGTTCCTGCATGACCTCCTCTCTAAACCATCACACTTATTGGATAGGAAAGCCCCCTGTTTAGCGAGACTTTGTTGCTCCCGCTCCAAGTGATTTGCCCCCTTTTCCAATTCTGCCATGCGGCTAGACAGAGCCCCAGCATAGGATCTGACTGACACTAAGTTGCCATGCATTTCGGTCCGTATCGATGCAATTTCGGACCTCAGAGGCATTGTAAAGTGTCCATTTTAGTGTCCACCGAAGCACAAATGTCCTCTTTCAGTGATGTAAACTCAGATGTTATATCAGCTCAAAGTGATTGAATAGCACTGAGAACAGCATTGTCCGAGGCAGTGGAGTTAACTTGGTCAATGTAAACAATCATGTTAGCACCCTTAACATGTGTAGTAGGCACAGTGCGTAGTTATAATGGAGTACTCAAAAGGATGTAGTAATAACAATAATAAATTAAACTTATATAGCGCTTTTCTAACACTCAACGTCACTTTA
>NC_079215.1:40210518-40225428 GCF_029633865.1 Lampris incognitus | reverse complement strand
ACACACAAGCACGCACGCACACACACACCACACACATACATACATACATGCACCCAGACATTCACCCAATTGGTTGCTCTGCATGGCAATCACCATGGTAACAAAATGTACAGAATCGGGCCGGGATATTTTTAAGTTTCAAAGGCCTGGAAAAACAACAGGAACGACAAAGGGAGGAAGAGCGGAGAACTGTGGCGAGAGAGGGTGAGAGGGGTAGAAAGGGAAAAACTGAGGGAGCAAAAGACTGAGAGACAGAGAGAGAGAGTGTGTGGGTGGGTGTGTTTGTGAGTCTTTGTGTGTTATTCAGTGTGTGTGTGTGTGTGTGTGTGTGTGTGTGTGTGGTGTGTGTGTGTGTGTGTGCGCGCATGAGACTGTATGTGCAAATGTAGGTGTAGGCATGTGTTTGTGTGTGTGTGTTTGTGTGTGAGTGCAGCCTGCCCAAGGTCACAGCCCAGGACCATCTGCTTGGGGAAAGGGCAAAAGGAGGGATGCTGTATGAGGGAGAGGAGGAGGAGAGGGAAGGAGAGGGATGGATTTATAACACATCAAAACCAGCAGAACAATGCAAAGGAAGAAAATGATTTTACACACCCCCCCCCCGACCCCCTACCCCATTTCCTCATAAACGCAGTGAGATTCAGGATTTGCAAGAAGCTGCAGGGGTTGCATTTCCATTGTTTTGTTTTCTTCTTTCATCTGATTTTGTGTGTGCATGCATGTGTTTTTGTATACATGACTGCTGTGTGTGTGTGTGTGTGTGTGTGTGTGTGTGTGTGTGTGTGTGTGTGTGTGTGTGTTTGCTCTCCCTAAAATCGAGATATCCCTCTTTGTTGCTGAAGATTTAGAGAGGACACTCAGCTTGGGTCAGAGGTTGAAAATAGGTCAAAGGTCAGAGTCTGATGCAGGTGGTCTCCTGCATCAGACCACCATCCAGCAGTTGCCAAGTAAATCAGACTCTTGCTGAGTGGTTTGGCGAGTGCAAAGTGCCTCTCCATCTTTCTCTCTCTCACTCTTTTTCTCTGGCACACACACACACATACACATACACACACACACATGCTTTCTCTCTCCCTCTCTCCCTCTCTCTCCCTCCATCCCCCTCTCCCTTTCTCTCTCTCTCCCTCCCTCTCTCTCTCTCTCTCTCTTTCTCGCCTCCTCTCACCCTCTCTATCTCCCTCTCTCCCTCTCTCTATCTAGCTCCCCTCTCTCCCTCTCTCTTTCTCTCCCTGCCCCTTTCTCTCTCTCCCTCCCTCCCTTTCTCATTCTCTCACCCTCTCTCCCTCTTGCTATCTCTCTCCCTCTATCTCTCCCTCCCCCTCCACCCCTCTCCCTTTCTCTCTCCCTCCCTCTCTCTCTCTCTTGCTCTCTCCCTCTACCTCTCTCTCCCCCTCCCCCTCTCGCCTTCTCTCGCCCTCTCTCCCCTCTCTCTCTATCTAGCTCCCTCTCTCTCTATCTAGCTCCCTCTCTCTTTCTCTCCCCCTCTCTCTCTTTCCCTCCCTCCCTCCCTCTCTTTCTCTCTCTCTCCCCCTCTCTCCTCCCCACCCCTCTCTCCTCCCCACCCCCTCTCTCTCTCTCTCTCTCTCTCTCTCTCTCTCTCTCTCTCTCTCTCTCTCTCTCTCTCTCTCTCTCTCTCTCTCTCTCTCTCTCTCTCTCTCTCTCTCTCTCTCAAACAAACACAGAGTGCCAAGCCAACAGTAACCCATAAAGCCCACATCTGGCCCTCCTTTCACCACTGGACATGAACAACACCACCTTCAAATTGCCTTTCTTAATCCATGGCACTTGCAAAGAATATTTTCCAATGTCATATTAAGTCACATTAGAGGACATTTATAATAGATCTATATTCTTTTAGTTTTGTCTCAGTTCAGTACAGTTTGGCACAACACATTTAACTTTATTTGTGTCTTTAGACATACCAGTGCACAAATTAGCTCCAGATGGTATGACTTCAGCAGGGGAACTTGCATTGGGAAACAGGGGCACGCGTGAAGAGTGCATTCGTATGGTATGCATTGCAGACTCACACACACACACACACACACACACACACACACACACACACACACACACAGTCCTACTTTGAGCATACTTGTTTTTATGGCAGTGTGTGTGCTGCACACAGCATCCTGTACATTAGAGCGTGTACATACCCCTCTGATCACGAGGCCCCCTGAAACACGAGGCCTAACTTTTATATATCTGGCCAGAATTTATGAAAGTGAGCTAGATAACACTAGATGACTCCATTATGGACACATTTATTGATGATATTGAGCCTATGAATTTTAACCCACTGCCCCCCCACCCCCCCCCCCCACACACACATAAACACATTATGTAGCAATGCCACAAAGCAGAGCAGACAGGCCGGCGGAGAGCGGCCAGGTTGTGTTCCATCTGTGCATGACTTTAGCTGTGCAGATATTCTTCAAAAGATAATTTGATGATTTGTGTGTTTCGTTGCCAGATTACCCCACCGCCATCAGCCCCCTCCACCCCACCCCAGCCCAGCCCAGCCCAGCCCAGCCCAGCCCAGCCCAGCCCAGCCCTTCCACTTCCTGCATTGCTGTGGTAATTTATTAATTTCTGTCAGCTGGTTTTCCCTGGCATTTTGAGATACTACCAAATCACATTATGTCCGTCATGGATTATGTGTACAGGCAAAGCATCTTCCGCAAGAAGAAAGAGAGAAAGATCAAAGATGTTCTACAATCACCTCTGAGTGGATAGGGGAGCTGCAAGTTTGTGTGTGTGTGTGTGTGTGTGTGTGTGGGATTTGTTTTTGAGTAATGCAGATAGTTCACCGAAATTCCTGATAGTGCATTTAATAAACTGAGATCCTCCCCCTTTTCTGTCATTTCGGAACTATTATATTATATTATATTATATTGTATTTTATTATATAACATTATATTATATTCAAAGTGTCTTGAATTGGAATAAAAATCTGCCAATCGCAGGGGTGGCAAAATGTCCCTCGTCTCGTTAAATGAAAGGTCATTTTCATTATGTCAGTGAGGTGTTCTGCTCTCTTCTGCCTTGTCTCAATACTTTGCCACCACCAGCCTCCTGACACATTCTGGAAGAAGTGAAATTGCACGTCTTTAACAGACATATTAACATATGTAATGCATTAATATCTCAACTGGGTATTTATCTTGACAGAATATAGAGTTGAAAAACAGTGGGCGGTCCCATGGTCGTAGTTTTTAAGTTCCGGGCGTTGTTTGGGACTGTTTCAATTGTTATTTTCAGGTTTTTTTTTTTGCTTTTCTTTCTTTTTTCTTTTTTTTTACATTCCACATGTTATAGGCCTTGTTACGTTTGTTAGATTAGCAATATGTGTTTTCCGTTTTGTTTTTCAGGTAATATTTTCACTTTTTCAATTTCGCTATTTAAGTTCAACCATGTCTCTCTGAAGTTTAAAATTGTTTAAAATTGCTTAAAAATTACTATCATAGTTGTTAAATTTTTAATTTTGGTGTCTGTCGTTTCTTAATAGAAATACTAACATATTCATCCATCCATCCAACCGCTTATCCTGCTCTCAGGGTCGCGGGGATGCCGGAGCCGGAGCCGGAGCCCATCCTGAAGTAATACTTGGGGTAGTATTGGTCGAGGATCAATGACCACACCGGGTTATAGAACTCAGGTTTAATCGTGGCTCAGTAGGCAGACGTAATAACCATACATGGTAGTGGTGTAACCATAATAACAGTCCGGGTAGTACATAACACCTAGTGTAGTTCCAGTGGATATACATGGCGTTATATCACTACATCCCCCCTGTTTAGTTTTCAATTTTTACGGTATCAAAATACAAACATATTCAGAGCCCTCCTTTTGTGTGTGATTGTCTCTACTCATAGTCCTTGTAGTGAGCTGGTTTGGAAACAGCTCTTCCATATCTTGTGCGTACTGTCTTGTGTGTTTCACAGGTTTGGCTGGAAGAAGTTCCAGCTGCATGAGTGTCCCGTTGAGGTTCTGTGAAGCGGGTTCTTGCGCTCCTCAGTGCATGGGGGTGGTGAATTTCCCGCAGGTGGCTCCTGCCACGTCTGAGTTTGTTCCCATTTCATTTTTGCACAATGTAGCTCCTTGGCTCATCGCACTTTTGTACGACGGTGGCTGGATACCAAGTCCCTTTTTCCTTGTTTAGGACAGATACGTGCTGTCCGGGACCGAGTGGAGGTAGTTCTCTGCCGCTGCTGCGGTCATGATGTTCCTTCATGTTTGCTGTTCTCTGCTCCAGGTTGAGTCGGTTTTCCTCCTTGCGTGGGTCCCCTCGACTCGGCAGCAGGGTGGTGACTGGCCTTCCGAAGATCAGTTCTGCTGGTGATGGTAGTTTCCTGTCGATGGGTGTTGCTCTGACCTGTAGTAAGGCAACTTGTATGTTACCTCCTTGTCTCATGGTTTTCTTCACAATGGATTTGATGTGTCGCACATGCCTCTCAATGAATCCATTGCTTTTTGGATAGTGGGGTGAGCTTGTCACGTGCCTGATTCCCCAGTCAGCCGTGAATTTCTGGAACGCGTGCCCTGTGTACTGGGGTCCATTATCTGTAAGTATCTTGTCAGGCCTTCCAAAAAGAGACAAGTACATTTCCATTTTTTGTGCAACTGCCCGGCTGGACACAGGCATGGGCATTTCATCCACTAGAGGGAACTTAGAATATCTGTCCACAATCAGTAAATACTGATGTCCATCGATCTCGAATAGATCAGAAGCTAGGGATTGCCATGGTTTTGACGGTGTGTTGTGTGGGTTGAGAGGTTGCTTTGGATTTGCATCCTGATGTTCCACGCATACGCTACATGACCTGCAGACTCTTTCGATGTCATCGTTCATTCTGATCCAGTAGACACTTTCTCTCGCCAGTCGCCGTGTCTTTTCGATGCCCTGGTGTCCTACATGTAGCTGTTCGAGTATAGAATCAGTCATGGAGTCTGGGATGAGCACCTGTCTGCCTTTGAATATGACTCCTGCTTCAACTGCGAGCTCATCTCTGAATGACCAGTACTCACGTAGTTGTCTTGGTAGAGCTTTGATGTTGTCTGGCCATCCCTGGTGGATCAGCTCTTTCAGTGCATTGAGTCTGGGGTCGCTGGTGGTTTCCGTGCGGAGTGCGTCCTGTTTCTCGGGAAAGAAGTTTATCATTGCAACAGTGAGCATCTCTGGATCCTCGACTTCTGCCTCTATTCCGTCAATGCGCTCGTCCAGCTCGATGTTGCTGTTGTTCTCAGGGTTGGGTAGTCGGCTGAGTGTGTCTGCCAGGACCATCTGGTTTCCTGGTCGATACGTGACCTCGTAGTTGTATCCTTGTGTTTTTATCAGCATTCGCTGAAGCCGTGGCGGGGCGGCATGCAGTGGCTTTGTGCATATGGTAACGAGGGGTTTGTGGTCTGTAACTACAATAACAGTCCGGGTAGTACATAACACCTAGTGTAGTTCCAGTGTATATACATGGCGTTATATCACTACACATCCCAGCAGTCACTGGGCGGCAGGCGGGGGACACCCTGGACATAACATATGCAACGCATTACTATCTCAGTTGGGTATTTATCGTGAAAACCGGCCGTCATTTTAACCGCCCATGGTCGTTTTAGGTAGGAGTGAAACCCCGGTCATTCCAGTGTTAAGAATGGTGAAAATAGTCTGGTTTTTGGTGCAATATCTACATAGGTGTATAGAGGCCCATTTCAAGCAACTATCACTCCAGTGTTCTAATGGTACAATGTGTTTGCTCATTGGCTCAGAAGGCTAATTGATGATTAGAAAACCCTTGTGCAATCATGTTCACACATCTGAAAACAGTTTAGCTTGTTACAGAAGCTACAAAACTGACCTTCCTTTGAGCAGATTGAGTTTCTGGAGCATCACATTTGTGGGGTCAATTAAACGCTCAAAATGGCCAGAAAAAGAGAACTTTCATCTGAAACTCGACAGTCTATTCTTGTTCTTAGAAATGAAGGCTATTCCATGCGAGAAATTGCTAAGAAATTGAAGATTTCCTACACCGGTGTGTACTACTCCCTTCAGAGGACAGCACAAACAGGCTCTAACCAGAGTAGAAAAAGAAGTGGGAGGCCGCGTTGCACAACTGAGCAAGAAGATAAGTACATTAGAGTCTCTAGTTTGAGAAACAGACGCCTCACAGGTCCCCAACTGGCATCTTCATTAAATAGTACCCGCAAAACACCAGTGTCAACATCTACAGTGAAGAGGCGGCTGCGGGATTCTGGGCTTCAGGGCAGAGTGGCAAAGAAAAAGCCATATCTGAGACTGACCAATAAAAGAAAAAGATTAAGATGGGCAAAAGAACACAGACATTGGACAGAGGAAGACTGGAAAAAAGTGTTGTGGACGGATGAATCCAAGTTTGAGGTGTTTGGATCACAAAGAAGAACGTTTGTGAGACGCAGAACAAATGAAAAGATGCTGGAAGAATGCCTGACGCCATCTGTTAAGCATGGTGGAGGTAATGTGATGGTCTGGGGTTGCTTTGGTGCTGGTAAGGTGGGAGATTTGTACAGGGTAAAAGGGATTCTGAATAAGGAAGGCTATCACTCCATTTTGCAACGCCATGCCATACCCAGTGGACAGCGCTTGATTGGAGCCAATTTCATCCTACAACAGGACAATGACCCTAAACACACCTCCAAATTGTGCAAGAACTATTTAGAGCAGAAGCAGGCAGCTGGTATTCTATCGGTAATGGAGTGGCCAGCGCAGTCACCAGATCTGAACCCCATTGAGCTGTTGTGGGAGCAGCTTGACCGTATGGTACGCAGGAAGTGCCCATCCAACCAATCCAACTTGTGGGAGCTGCTTCTGGAAGCGTGGGGTGCAATTTCTCCAGATTACCTCAACAAATTAACAGCTAGAATGCCAAAGGTCTGCAATGCTGTAATTGCTGCAAATGGAGGATTCTTTGACGAAAGCAAAGTTTGATGCAAAAAAAATCTTATTTCAAATACAAATCATTATTTCTAACCTTGTCAATGTCTTGACTCTATTTTCTATTCATTTCACAACATATGGTGGTGAATAAGTGTGACTTTTCATGGAAAACACAAAATTGTTTGGGTGATCCCAAACTTTTGAACGGTAGTGTATATAACTTTGTTAAAAGAAACACTCAACAGTAGGGAAAGTGCTCAACAAATAAGGAGCAAAATAGCATGAAACAGGCTTGTACTGGCTCATAAAGAATTTACTTGACTCACTGAATTATATATATATACACTGCTCAAAAAAATAAAGGGAACACATAAGCAATGCAATGTAGCTCCAAGTCAATCACACTCTTGAGATATCAACCTGTCCAGTTAGGAAGCAACACTGATTTGTGAATCAATTTCACCTGTTGGTAAATTGTCTAATTTCCACCAGGTGGAAATTAGACAATTTGCAAGACAACCCCTATAAAAGGAAGGGATTTGCAGGTGGTGGCCACAGACCATTTGCCTGTCCTCATCTTTTCTGGCCGATCTTTGGTTAGTTTTTCATTTTGCTAGTGCCCTCACCACTAGAGGTGGCATGAGGCGGTATCTGCAACCTACAGAAGTTGCTCAGGTAGTGCAGCTCATCCAGGATGGCACATCAATGCGTGCTGTGGCAAGAAGATTTGATGTGTCTCCCAGCACAGTGTCCAGAGCATGGAGGAGGTACCAGGAGACAGGCCAGTACACCAGGAGACGTGGAGGGGGCCGCAGGAGGACAACAACCCCGCAGCAGGACCGCTATCTGGTCCTTTGTGCAAGGAGGAACAAGAGGAGCACTGCCGGAGCCCAACAAAACGACCTTCAACAGGCCACTAATGTGCAGGTTTCTGCTCAAACAGTGAGAAACAGAATGCATGAGGATGGTATGAGGGCCCGACGTCCACAATTGGGGCCTGTGCTCACAGCCCAACACCGTGCAGCCCGATTGACCTTTGCCAGAGAACATCTTGGTTGGCAGATTCGCCATTGGCGCCCTTTGCTCTTCACAGATGAGAGCAGGTTCACACTGAACACATGTGACAGACGTGAGAGAGTCTGGAGACGCTGTGGAGAACGTTCTGCTGCCTGCAACATCCTCCAGCATGACCGGTTTGGCGGTGGGTCAGTGATGGTCTGGGGAGGCATATCCTTGGAGGGCCGCACAGACCTCTACGTGCTAGCCAGAGGTACCATGACTGCCATTAGGTACCGGGATGAGATCCTCAGACCCATTGTCAGACCATATGCTGGTGCAGTGGGCCCTGAGTTCCTGCTCATGCATGACAATGCTCGTCCTCATGTGGCCAGAGTGTGTCAGCAGTTCCTCTATGTTGAGGGCATTGATGCTATGGACTGGCCTGCACGTTCCCCAGACCTGAATCCAATCGAGCACCTCTGGGACATCATGTCTCGTACCATCCGCCAACGCGATGTCGCACCACAGACTGTCCAGGAGTTGACCGATGCCCTGATCCAGGTCTGGGAGGAGATCCCTCAGGAGACCATCCGTCGTCTCATCAGGAGCATGCCCAGACATTGTAGGGAGTGCATACAGGCACGTGGAGGCCACACACACTACTGAGCCTCATTTTGAATCGTCTTGAAGAATTTCCACAGAAGTTGGATCAGCCTATGTTCTCATTTTCCACTTTGATTTTGAGTATGATTCTGAATCCAGACCTTAATGGGCTAATGATTTTGATTTCCATTGATCATTCTTAGGTTATTTTGCTCTAAACACATTCCTCTGTCTAATAAATAAAGATTTTCAGCTGAAATATTTCATTCATCGAGGTCTATATTGTGTTTTTAGGTGTTCCCTTTATTTTTTTGAGCAGTATATATTGTAGCGAATTCGGGAGGCAGTCCGAGGACCGCTACAGCCGGGGCGCGAAACCGTATCTTCTGCACCGCAAGCGACATCGTTAACCAGTCGACTAAAGGGTCCAACCCTCTACTCTAGGACCAACGTGTCTACTTATCCACGCAAGTTACAATATATGTGTGTGTGTGTGTGTGTGTGTGTGTGTGTGTGTGTGTGTGTGTGTGTGTGTGTGTGTGTGTGTGTGTGTATACAAGAACATACCATTTACTTCCTTGTCATGCACATCACGTGCACAACGTCCAATGGGGAAGGGAGAGGTGCGACATTCAAAAATCCAGAAACACGTGATCGCTAACGGTCCAATGGGGGGGGGGTTTGGTGTGCGTGTGTGTGTGTGTATATACACACAGGGTGTTGTGATGCGTCTAGTGCAGCAGTGTGTAGTTGGAGGGAAGGTGCATGTGTTCTTCCAACCTGCTTGTGTCCTTCCTGCCCTTAGCTTGCTGCCGCTGGCTAGCCTTTGTGGCGAATAGGGAAGCATCCTAGCGTGTAAGCCTTCCCTTGCCAGTACATAGCCTCTCCTTCACCAAGACTCCTGCCAGGCCTCCCCGTGGCCACACATGGTAACTGGGGTCTTGCGGCCCCAGGCTAACTTGGCAGGGGATCTCGGAGCAGCAGTGGGCCCCAGAGATATGGTGTGCAGGCCCACCCTGGTGGACACGCCCTGGCACCTATCAACCACTGCCCCGCTGCCTTGTGGGTGAGTCTGGAAGACATAAGGCTAAGGGAGCTTACCCCAACAGAAAAGCAAGCTGTGGCGGCACGCTTCGAGGCGGTTTCCGAAAAACTGGATTTCCGGCAGCCCCCTGCAGTTGTGTGGAGGTGCCGGTCGTCTAGGGATCCCCCTTGCCATCGGAACCATCTCCTCTACAATCAAGTCATGTGGCGTTGGGAGAAGCGCAACCCCCATGCCACTTTAAAAACCATCTCTGCGCAGGTATCTTCTGCTATCTGAGTCCTCAAAGGACCCACAAATAGAAGAAGATGGTCATCATCGGGCACGATGGACAACCAGCAAGCAAGTATATATATATACACTACCGTTCAAAAGTTTGGGATCACCCAAACAATTTTGTGTTTTCCATGAAAAGTCACACTTATTCACCACCATATGTTGTGAAATGAATAGAAAATAGAGTCAAGACATTGACAAGGTTAGAAATAATGATTTGTATTTGAAATAAGATTTTTTTTACATCAAACTTTGCTTTCGTCAAAGAATCCTCCATTTGCAGCAATTACAGCATTGCAGACCTTTGGCATTCTAGCTGTTAATTTGTTGAGGTAATCTGGAGAAATTGCACCCCACGCTTCAAGAAGCAGCTCCCACAAGTTGGATTGGTTGGATGGGCGCTTCTTTGAGCAGATTGAGTTTCTGGAGCATCACATTTGTGGGGTCAATTAAACGCTCAAAATGGCCAGAAAAAGAGAACTTTCATCTGAAACTCGACAGTCTATTCTTGTTCTTAGAAATGAAGGCTATTCCATGCGAGAAATTGCTAAGAAATTGAAGATTTCCTACACCGGTGTGTACTACTCCCTTCAGAGGACAGCACAAACAGGCTCTAACCAGAGTAGAAAAAGAAGTGGGAGGCCGCGTTGCACAACTGAGCAAGAAGATAAGTACATTAGAGTCTCTAGTTTGAGAAACAGACGCCTCACAGGTCCCCAACTGGCATCTTCATTAAATAGTACCTGTTAGAGCCTGTTTGTGCTGTCCTCTGAAGGGAGTAGTACACACCGGTGTAGGAAATCTTCAATTTCTTAGCAATTTCTCGCATGGAATAGCCTTCATTTCTAAGAACAAGAATAGACTGTCGAGTTTCAGATGAAAGTTCTCTTTTTCTGGCCATTTTGAGCGTTTAATTGACCCCACAAATGTGATGCTCCAGAAACTCAATCTGCTCAAAGAAGTGCCCATCCAACCAATCCAACTTGTGGGAGCTGCTTCTGGAAGCGTGGGGTGCAATTTCTCCAGATTACCTCAACAAATTAACAGCTAGAATGCCAAAGGTCTGCAATGCTGTAATTGCTGCAAATGGAGGATTCTTTGACGAAAGCAAAGTTTGATGTAAAAAAAATCTTATTTCAAATACAAATCATTATTTCTAACCTTGTCAATGTCTTGACTCTATTTTCTATTCATTTCACAACATATGGTGGTGAATAAGTGTGACTTTTCATGGAAAACACAAAATTGTTTGGGTGATCCCAAACTTTTGAACGGTAGTGTATATATATATTACTTTGTTTAAAGAAACACTCAATGGTAGGGAAACTGCTCATAAATAAGGAGCAAAATCAAGTAAATTATTTTTGAGACAGTACATTTGTTGAGCACTTTCCCTGCCGTTGAGTGTTTCTTTAAACAAAGATATATATATATATATATATATATATATATATATATATATATATATATATATATATATATATATATATATATATATATTATATATATATATATATATGCAGCGAAACGTCAGGCCTTCGGTGAAGGCCCAAGACTGCACAGAAAAATGAAAACACTTTAATAAATGTAATACAATCTTCTAATCAATTTGTTAATATCGCATTAAATTTCGATTTCGACTACACATACAAATTCGGGAGGCTCGGCCAAAAAAATATCATCCAATCAGCTTTTTCTCTCTGTTGTAACCGCGTGAGAAGACTCCTCCTGCCAGCACCTTCGGCATCTCGAGCTAAGGTCTCCGCTATCTAAATAAGTTGGGCGCTAATATGATAGATTACTCAACCAATCAGATTTTGATGTGTAGTGGATGGGCGTATTCTTTTATACTTGCACAGCGTCATAGGACCTTTGCGGCATACAACCTACGTGACAGAATGTTTAGCCAACAAGCAGCAGCTCCTAGGTAGTTGGTGGCTAATGTTTGCTAGCATTTGTGTTTTTGATTTAGTTAGCTAAGCTAGCTAGCCATGAATGAGAATAATGTCTCAAGGAGAACTCGTCAATGATGTGGTGGCAGATTTATTAGTCACACCATTTTCAAGACGATCGTTTGGGGAAAAGCAAAGGATTGTAGAGATGGGCAGATCAACCCCACAGTTAGCGGCTCTGACCCAATCGGGGAAGACGTATGTGTGGCAATTCCAGGCAAGCACCTACGAAAGGTAGCCGTGGCTCACTGGATCCGATCAAAGCGGAAAACTACTGCTGTGCGTGCTTGCTTTTCTCGTCAGAGAAGGGGTCAAGGAACTACACAGGCTTCCAAGCCTGGCTTGTCTTATTTAAAAGCCAAAGGAGTGCTCTACGACCGTGTGATCGGCCGTTTCATCCAGAAATAAAGGAGAATGGATTTTGTCTTCAAATAGATAACACTGGTGAGTCAAATCTATTTTTTTTGTACAGCTATTTGATTTGCTTAATGTTTGATTGTTTTTATGCCCAGCGGCCCGGCTGGGATGTGTTTGTGGAGTTTCTTGATAGCATCGGGACTACTTCCAGTAAGGCTGTACGTTGCACCATGTCGCCACACGATGTCGCTGTTGTGAAAGTGAAAAGTGTCAAATAACGATGATGGCGATGACTGCGATGATAAACACTTTGGCGACTAAAACACTGTAGCATAGCGATATGATGGCTGTCTTTGGGTAATTATGAGAAGGTGACCTCTCACCGAAAGCCTAGGTCTGAAATGCATGGTCCGCTACTGATATATATATGAATATTTTCTCTGTTGTGTGACACATTTTAAATTCATCTGTAGCAGTAGGACAAGTTGTTGATAGATGGGAAGGTTAACTCAGAGATGCAAAGGTTGTGGGATTGCTCAGATTCGCTCAGTAAACTCCATTCAGCATGCAGAAGATGAAGATGAAGGCCACTGATCTGCCTCTTCCAGAGAGGGAGAGAAGGATTCCTCCTGTTTCTGACTGTTTGCGTGCGTGTATCTGAATGTGTGTATGTGTACATGTTGTGTCTTTGTGTGGGTACAGTATGTGTTTCCATCTGTGTTTATCTGTGTGTGTGTGTGTGTGTGTGTGTGTGTGTGTGTGTGTGTGTGTGTGTGTGTGTGTGTGTGTGTGTTTATATGTGAGTGGCAGAAGATTTCAAGCTGTCAGTTTGTAATTACCTCAGCAAATACAGACTTGGAGAGAGTTGACTGAAGTCTTCCAGCAGGACGGCCCTGGGAGAAAATCAGAAGTGACAGACCACATAACACAGCGTGGGATGTAAATAACTCCAAAGCCCCCCTCAACCCCCCCAACCCTCCTCCACCTCCTCCTCCTTTCAACCTCTCCCTCTCTCATTTGGCTTTTAAAGCATGATACTAGAAGGATTTGGAGGAAAAAAAGGGCCTGAGAGAGAAGAATAGGGAGAGAGAAAGAGAGCGTCAGAAGAGAGAGGGTGACACGGGGGCGGGGGGGGGGTATATGGAGACAGAATGAGACAGAGAGTGAGGGATAGGCAGAGGAGGAGACAGAGAGAGAGAAAGACAGTCAGACAGACAGAGACACAGAGCAAGAGAGACAGACAGAGAGAGGGGGGGGGTGCGAGAGAGAGAGAGACACACACACACACAGACACAGAAAGCGGAGCTGCAAGAGAGAGACAGACAGACAGATAGAGAGAGACAGACGAACAGATAGAGAGAGACAGACAGACAGAGAGAGAGGGAGGGAGGGAGAGAGAGAGAGGGTGGGATAGAGAATGAGGGAGATGAGCCAAAACGAGAGAATATCCTGCACTTTCATCTTTGGAAAAAATCTCTCACATCCTCTCTCACTTGCTTTGATGAAAGTCTTTGGATTTTTGGGGTGTTTTATCCTCTTACAAGGAGGTGTACGTCTTATAGGGAGGTGTATGTCATATAGGGAGGTGTAGGTCTTATAGGGAGGTGTATGTCTTACGGTCTGTGTAGATGTGTGTGTAAACAGTGTGACAGTGTGCTCACTCATGTATGTGTGATGAACAAAATAATATTATTTTCTCACCAGAATACTATACGTAGGTGGCCAAAGAGAACCTCGCTTTGTGCGCAAGTGTGTGGCAATGTTTTGGGTTTGGGTTTTTTTTTTGGGATTTATTCCACTTTTTCTCCGCAACTGTATCTGTCCAATTATCCCACTCTTCCGAGCCATCCCGGTCGCTGCTCCACCTCCTCTGCTGATCCGGGCAGGGCTGCAGACTACCACATGCCTCCTCCGATACATGTGGAGTCGCCAGCGACTTCTTTTCACCTGATGATAAGGAGTTTCACCAGGGGGACGTAGCACGTGGGACGATCACGCTATTCCCCCCCAGTTCCTCCTCCCCCTTGAACAGGCACCCTGACCGACCAGAGGAGGCGCTAGTGCAGCGACTAGAACACATACCTACATCCGGCTTCCCATCCGCAGACACGGCCAATTGTGCCTGTAGGGACGCCTGACCAAGCCGGAGGTAACATGTTTGCGTGAGCGGCTAGTTGAGATCTCCAGTTTCCATCAGCACTGCACGGCTTAGCACCAGTCAACAGGACTCTGTTCTGCCAACCAGCCAAGCCCACTCTTCCTCACTCTGTCGTGGCATGGCATCACCATCCTCTGTTCTGTAGGCTTCAGGCTAGTTGTTATTGGAGCACCAATGCTATTTAGACAACAGAATCAGACATCTGGCTGTCCACCTCTGATCACTGAGAGAAGAGAGACTTCCGTATTCGTGGGAAGTGAGTCCATGTCTGCAAGCAGTCTTAGATGTTACTCAGCCCCCATTCAATTCATCTCGTCTGTTGCAACTCCGCATGGTGTGTTTGTGCGTGCGTGCGTGCGTGTGTGTGTGTGTGCATGCGTGCGGGTGAGTCTGTACATATGTTTTCCAACCTTGCCATCCTGCCTCTGGCCCTATACCTCCAGAGTAACTTTTGCTCTGTGTCTTTCTCTCTCTCCCTCTCTTGCCTGTTCTCTCCCTCTCTCTTTCCCTCTCTCGCCTGCTCTCTCACTCTCTCTCGCTCTCTTTCTCTTTCTCTCTCTCCCTCTCTCTTTCTCTCTCTCGCCCGCTCTCTCATTCTCTCTCTCTTTCTCTCTCTCCC